>NC_089584.1:43077956-43268953 GCF_019320115.1 Miscanthus floridulus
TTGCCGCGCACCAGCTCTAGGAGGCTGCTGGCAATTGGTGGCATGACTATCGGGCTCGTTTGTAGCCGAACACATAGCTTACTTGGCAGTAGTTCAAGGATGCATTTCATGGGTTCTTCATACCTAAGGGAGCCATGCTCACCAAGGCTGCCGAGTTTTGCAACCTGGTTCAATGAGAGATGTCGGTAATGGAGTACACTCATAAGTTCAATGAGCTAGCCCAATATGCTCTGAACAAGGCTGCTACCGACAAGGCTAAGAAAGTGAGGTATGAGCATGGTCTTAGCCCAATGATGCAGGACAAGTTATGCAATGTACCAACCCCCACTTTTAATGAGATGGTGAATGCTGCTATCAAGGCGGAGACCAAGAAGAAGGCGATGGAAAAAGATAGCCACAAGAGAGGACCATACAACACTAGCAATGGACAGGGTTCATCCATTAGGTAGAAGACCGGCCGAGTCCCACCAAAAATTCCAGGCTATGGAGCACCACATCTTGTGTGGATACAACCATGTCCACCTCAGTAGTGCTAGCAGCAGTAGTTAGCCAAGCAAGCATCCGCAACAACCAGAGCGTGTTTAGAGTGGTGGTTTTGGCCACTATGCCCATGAATGCCCAGCCAAGCAGCAGCCACAAGCCATACCTCAAGCCACAGCTCCCAAGCACACCGGCAATGTGCCCAAGAAGAATGTGCAGCTACACTTTGTGACCACAGAATAATCTTAAGTGGATGATGGTGTGATCATTGGTACGTTACCCATCAACTCCATTTCAGCTAGACTGTTGTTTGATTCTGGTGCATCTCATTCATTCATTCATGAGGGTTTTGCCTAGGATAATAAGTTCCACCTATGGAGTTTGGGAGGGGATTTTGGATTAATGCCCCTAGAATCATGCATGAGTCTAACCACATAGTTAGCCAAGTGTGAATTGAAATAGCAGGTTTGGAGTTCCTAGCCAACCTAATTGTTCTCAAGCTAGGGAATGATGTGGATGTTATCTTGGGGATAAAGTGGATGGTTAGACATCAGTGTGTCATTAGATGTGTACCTAGATCTATAGAGATCCACCACCCTTCAGGAAGGTCAGTTACCCTTTATGCTTGTTAGAGTCAGCAAGTTGCTCTGATGGTTTGAGGACCAATTCCAATGTGTCGAAAGGTGTTGAGCTAGTACCGGTTGTATGTGAGTTTCCCAGTGTGTTTCTAGAAGAGTTAACAGGAATGCCCCCAAAGAGAGATGTAGAGTTCCTAATCCAATTAGAACCTAGAACCGCGCTACTGCCTAAACCTCCATACAAAATGGCACCCCCTAAGTTGGAAGATATGAAGAAACAATTAATGAGTTTGTTGGAGAAGGGTTACATTAGACCTAGTTCTTCTTCGTGGGGATGTCTAGCCTTGTTTGTGACTAAGAAAGACCATAGTCTAAGAATGGTGATAGACTACCGACCACTCAATGTGAGAACTATTAAGAACAAGTACCCACTCCCGAGGATTGATATTTTGTTTGATCAACTCAATGGAGCCAAATTCTTCTCCAAGGTTGATTTGAGGTTGGGGTACCATCAAATTAGAATCTGAGAAGGATATATACCTAATACTACATTTTCTATGTAGTATGGTTCCTTTGAGTACATAGTCATGTCGTTTGGATTGACTAATGCCCTAGCATACTTCATGTATGTTATGAATTCCATCTTCTTTGAAGAATTGGATGAGTTCATGATTATCTTCATCGATGATATCATAGTATATTCAAAGACTGAAGAAGATCATGTGAAACACTTGAGAGTCATGTTACAAAAGCTGAGAGAGCACAAATTGTATGCTAAATTTAGCAAGTGTGAGTTTTGGCTCACCGAGGTTTCCCTTTTGGGACATATCTTATCTCATAACGAAATCTCCGTGGACCCAAGTAAGATCAAGGATGTAGTCTAATGGGTTACTCCCACTATGGTGAAGGATGTTCGAGGCTTTCTTGGATTGGCGGGTTACTACTATCGATTCATGCCAAACTTGTCCAAGATTGCAAAGCCTTTGATTGAACACACTAAGAAGGATGAACCCTATGTTTGGATGGAAGAAAGAGCAAAAGCTTTCTAGATTCTAAAGCAAAAGCTAGTTACACCTCCCATGCTAGTCCAACCCGACAATCACTAAACCATTTGGAGTACATTGTGATGCATCCAATGTTAGATTGGTTTGTGTGCTTATGTAGGAAGGGCATGTCATAGCCTATGCATCTAGACAATTGAAGCCTTTAGAAATGAACTAGTCTACTTATGATCTTGAGTTAGCAGCGGTAGTTCACGCACTAAAAATTTGGAGATATTACTTGTTTGGTCAACCTTGCACCATTTGTACTGACCACAAGAGCTTGAGATATTTTCTCACCCAGTCGGAGCTCAATATGAGATAGAGGAGGTGGTTGGAGTTGATCAAGGATTATGATTTAAATATCCAATACCACCTAGGAAAGATGAATGTAGTAGCCGATGCCTTAAGTAGAAAGGCCAATTGTGGTTGTACCCTGATGGAGAGAAATGTGGATTCACTATGTCGGGATATGCAGGGGATGAATGTATCCCAAGTAGCTAAAGGTTCCTTGTCCATGTTGCAAGTGACTTCTCACTTGTTGCGGGACATTAAGACGGGACAACAACTTGATGAAGATCTAGTTACCATTAAAGAAAAGATAAGCAATCCAAAGTATAAGAGTTTCTAATTGGACCACTCGAATACTTTGTGGTTTGGAAAAAGACTTGTAGTACCTAACTAGAAACATCTAAAGAAGCAGATCCTAAACGAAGCTCATGAGTCACTTTTCTCTATCCACCCTAGAAGCAACAAGATGTATAGAGATGTGAGGAAAATATTTTGGTGGAAGGGTCTAAAACAGGATATTGCAAGGATTGTAGCCGAGTGTGATGTTTGTTGTAGAGTGAAGGCTGAGCATCTCAAACCGGCTAGAACTCTCCAACCTTTGCCCATACCAGCTTGGAAATGGGAGGACATTACCATGGATTTTATCTCTAGTTTACTAAAGACATCAAGTGGATATGATTCCATTTGGGTATTTGTTTTTCCAACTCACAAAGTTAGCACGCTTTTTGCTAGTCAAGGTCACTTATCCAGTTTCCAAGTATGCAGAAATGTATCTCACCCGGATTGTTTGTTTGCATGGAGTTCCCAAAACAATAGTTTTAGATAGAGGTCCACAATTCATGTCTCAATTTTGGGATGAGTTGCATAAGGCAATGGGAACAACATTGTTGTTCAGTACAACAAATCACCCACAGACCGGAGGTCAAACAGAGAGAGTTAACAGAATTTTGGAGGATATGTTGAGAGCTTGTACCATAATATATAGCTCTAGTTGGGACACTTGTTTACTGTTTGCCCAATTTGCCTACAACAATAGCTATCAGACCAGCATCAACATGAGTCCATATGAAGCACTATATGGTAGAGATTGTAGGACACCACTCAATTGGTCCAAAGTTGGAGAAAGAAGGTTATATGGAAACAAAAAGGTGAATGAAGCCGAGGAAAAGTTAAACAAATAAAGATCGCATTAGAAGCCACACAAGATAGGTACAAGGCTTATGCCGATGACCATAGAAGGCATGTGGAGTATAAAGTTGGAGAATATGTGTATTTGAAGGTCACACCATTTAAGGGCACCCAAAGGTTTCAAGAGAAGGGGAAACTTGCCCTAAGATATATTGGCCCGTTTTGGATCTATGATAGGAGTGGGAAGGTTGCTTATGCACTAGCCTTGCCCGATTCGCTTTGGGAGTATATAACATCTTCCTTGTATCTCAACTAAAAAGATGTTTGAAGGCACCTGAAGAAGAGGTTAATTTGCAAGATATTGACATCAACAAGGATTTGAGCTATAGGGAATATCTAATTGTATCCTTGACTTTTTCAGAAAGGAAGACTAGAACAAAAACTATCAAGATGGTGAAAGTGCAATGGAGTCGCCATTCAACCGAAGAAACCACTTGGGAGGTTGGGGACAAGATAAGGATGGAGTGTCCTCACCTATTTGAGCCAAGGTATTAGTTTCAGATGAGTTTTAGTTTGGGGATGAGTCTTAAGTCCTTAGTGTCGCTAGAAGGGGATTAAAAACCTTTTTTTCTTGAACTTTCTCCCTTGATTGCATAAAACCTACTTTTGGATAATCTCAGGACACGATTCTTCTAAGGAGGGAGAGTTGTCATGACCTAGTCCTAACACCCTTGTGAGCATCAGCATCATGAGCATTTTTGCATTTGAAATCAAATAATTAGAAACTGAATGTTGCATTCAAACTACTCACTGTTGAATTGATGGAGAATTCGCAAGCACCACCAGAATATCTGCCAGCTCGCTAGCACACTGTCAATCAGTAACCTGACACCACTGAAGAGTCTAGTATCATGATAGATTGTGCGATAGGATCGTTCCATGTAGAAATATGAGGTGTCACTTTGTGAATCACTGGGTCCCACACTTCACCACAACTGTCCATCTCATGGAAGCACCAAGGCAGAGAGTCCACCAGCTCACTCACTCACTCTCACACTCCCACTCTCTCTCTAGTTTATCTCTCTACTCTCTCCCACACTCAAGCAAGGAAGAGGAGGAAAGGAGGAGAAAGGAGAAGGGATTGGAGCTTGGAAGCAGTAGGAGATGGCCGTGGAGATCACCTTAAGGTCGTCATCCACAAGTGGTAGGGGTTAGAAGGGGGAGAAACCCTCTCACCCTTGCCATATGGAGCTAGGATGAGAAGGAGGCAAGAAGAAGAAGGTTTTGAGTCACCAAGGAGGAGATCCAGCTGCTCTATCATCTTGGAGAGCTTGGTACCTTGTGTTTGCAACCCTTGGTAAGGATCTAACCTAGCCAAACTAAGGATTGTGTCTTTAGGAGCCAAAACCTAGGAAATATCAATTTGTGGTCTAGCGTTGGTTTGCACCCAATGTAGTTAGAACCAACCAGTTAGATATGTTCTATAGAACCCAAGTAGTCTACCCTAAAGATGGGTTACAATGCAAGCACCATGGGTGAAGATTTGGATCAAAGTTGCAATGAAGTGTTCACTGTCAGTATCGATGGAGGGTTCGACATCACCAATAGAGTGTTCATCAGTACTGAATGTCTCACTGCTCACCTACACAGAACATGTCTATAAACCATTGAAATGTCCATCACTACACCAGAGCATATGATGAGTATACACCCGAGATAGAGGAGTGTCTAGAAAACTTAGATCACGGTTTTGGGTACATCAGAGTGTCCATTCATATTTTAGAGTGTCCGCTGAATTATAGACTAGAAACCCAAGAGCAGTCAGTTCCTATGGGTGACCCATCACTCACACAGAGTATCCGATGGAGCCTGAACACTTAGTAGCCCATAACACTCTTCAGACCTGATCTGACGGATGGTCTGCCATAGTTGACGGAACCTTCCGATAGGATCACCTTTTACATAAAAAGATTCCTAAGAGCACAGACTTCATACCGAAGGGTCCGATCCTAGTTCGGAGAGTCTGATGGACCCAGAGAGCCAATATCCCACTAAGTCCTAGTAACAACTGGACCATCTGACATCCACGCTACACTATTCGATAGTTACTAATCAGCAGACCCCTAGTGTCTAACTACACACTTACTCATGTGTCACTAAAGCATAAACAACTAAGAATCATTACATAGCATGAGCATGTACTTTATGCAGTTCACTCATCAAGCATCATGCATGTATAGGTGACATGATTCCTGAAGAACCTATTGAGGAGGAGCCTCAGGAGGAAGAAGCCATCGAGCCTAGCAACAACATTCAAGGCAGGCCCCTATGCATCCTTATGCTTTACAAATGCATAATGAACTATGTTTATCTACTGCATTGCTATGTTACTATATGACTTGTAAACCAGGTGGGAATTTCCTATGTCAAGTCTTATCCATATATTGCCACACCAATCAACCATACATGTCTTGTTCAACAAGTTTAACAACCATGCTTAGTATGCTTAGATCTTAGAAGTCGAGATAATGGTGGGTTTCTCATTACTCGCGTGATGGTTGGTTGATAATCCACTAAGCAACACCTTGGGAAGGGGTCAACACTTGTTCCACTTAGTTATGGAATGAGCTTTGGTTGGCAAGGGGTATGGTCCAAGCAAGATAGGGATTCTTGATGACATAGCTTGCTTACCGGTTAAGGACCATGTATTCGTGGTAGTGAGTATGAACATAAAACTATACAGACCACTTGTTGCCAATGGGGGAGACAAGCCAAGTAACTGATTGTGATCGTCTTATCCGTAAAACTGGCAAGGGGGATGGCATCAGTTGGGAATGTCCAGGACATTGACCGGGCATCCAGTCGAACCTTTCGTCGGACATCATGGCCAGGTTGGGGAAAGGTTGAGGCATCGAGATATCCCTTATGTACCGATGGGTCTTTATGGGGGATATCCCTTGTTTTGAGTGGGGTTAACATGTACCCCTCTACAGAGAATAAAAGTTGAAAGCAATAAGTTCTACTTCTAGATACGGACTAGAGATGGGATTTGAATTCAGGACTCGTGGAAGATTGAGTTCCCGCTTGTTAATACTTAACTTGATTACCTATGCTATGCTTAATAACTGCTATGTCATAGACCACCTTTACTTTATAGTATAAATGCTTTTATGCAAAGTTACGCATTCCTTGCTACTACCCAAATGCATAATCTTTGTTTACTATATTGGGTAAGTCCTACGGAGTACACTCGAGTACTCACCCTGTGTGATCTTATGTTTTGCAGGTACCATAGCCCCTGTGCATGGATTCTTCTATGTTGTCGACCCCTTGCTAGATTAGGAGTGGTGAAGGATCTTGTGTTTTGTAGATACATGGATGTGGCACACCCATGTATCCATTATCATGAACTATGTTATGTTGAAAGACTTCCGCTAGATTTTGCTGTAGACTATAATGTGTGATCATGTGATGAACTTAGTGTGTGAGCCAAGTCTTGTAAACTTTAATGCTTTGAACTTGTAACGGGATGTATTTTCTCTCTCGAACTGATCCTAAAGAGGAGTTGCCATGTGCGCTCCTAGGGACCTCGTTGTTGGTTTGCTTAAATTGAAGGGTCAAGTGGTCGACACTCGATTTAGGTGGATTAATGCGGGGGTCACCCACATTATGACTTTTAAGCAAAAATCTACGCATTGCCTTCGCAAAAAGTAAAGAGAACATCATTCTTCAATTTACCAAGATAGATTCTGATTTCTTTAAAAAGTCTACATATTACTATGAGATGAAAATAAAGAAAAAATATAATTGAAAATTAAATAATATAAACTTCTATTTTTATTACAAACTATAAAACATGATCAATCATTACAGATTACAACACTAGGATGCTAGTTTACATCAAAATTTACATTCATTCACTTTCCGAAGCTACAATAGTTGCAGTTTCACTAATTAAGTCTTCAACGACTTTATCCAACACACGATCAGCTTTTGATCGAAGAAAATCTTTAGAAATAAAGCTCGACAAAGCACTTGAACACGATGATAGAGAAAAAGTACCAGAGTCAAGCAAATTTCTCTCCCGAATGAGAAAAGGAGGAACCACCAATTACATGAGAAATTTTGCTGAAGTCGATAACACGAGGTAAACAAGGTTGCTTATTTCTAGCAATACGATTTTTAGATTCAAATCCTAAAAACAACATATTTTATCTGAACAAAACCACAACAATCGGAATAAAAAACATCATAATAAAACACTTACGTTAGCTTACGCTTTACAAATGTATCAAACGTAGGGTTCGTCTCGTTGGTTTCATACTCCAACCACAGCGAAGGTTCAACGACAAAGTTGTCCTTACACATTAACAACGGCATAACACCAACTTCATCCTATTCATTCAATATTTACAAATATCAAAAGGTCTTTAAAACCTCACCCCTCAACTTAAAATCTAAAGAACTAAACTATGAAGACAACTAAACTTGGTGATTACCAACATCATCATCTCTAGCATTGTCTTCATCTTGCTTGTCTTGTTCCTTTTGTTCCTTCTCATCAGCTGCAATCTCTTCCTCAAGCTGCTGCAGAAAGAAAAAAGTATTAGAATAAAAAAATGAAAGAAAAACAGATAAAACAGGGAGCAAAGTTTCAACTAACTTTCTCCATCTTCTTCTTAGCCTTCATAAAAGCATTCTCCCTACCACCTTGATTCCAATATTGATGAAAATATTTTTTGCAAAGCAATTGAGTTTGTGAAGAAAACTGACTCAATGACTCCATAGTTGGGAACTTATAGCTTTTATCCAACAATTGCTCATGCAAGGGATCATTTGCTTCCTTCATCAAATGAAAACATGCACGAGTTGAGTACATACAACTCAAATCGGCACTAGTCTGAATGATAGTAGACAAATCTTCATATTGGTGACATAACCAGTCAAAGAATGGATCAAATTCTCCAAGCTCCCAGCAGGTATCTTCTGGCTTCGCACCAACTTATCATAACAATTCTTGCAAAGTTCTCACAAGCGAGTACACTTGTCATGAAAAATTTCATCTTTTTCAGCATCCTTCTTCTCAAGATACTTCTTTTCCCTCACAACTTCTTCAAGCTTTGCTTCCATAGAAATGCATCTCATTTCTATGGCAAGGAGAGTGTTGTGATAGAACCGCCCAATTTATACAAGATCAAGTACGGCTATCCCTGCTAACATGTTGACACGCGCATACTTTCACTTATATAAACTCGGTAGTCCACCGAGTGTCATGAAGGACCTTAGTAAATCAACATCACAACCAAGAGTACAAGTTTGGGTTCACAAATGAGTTCACAGACGCAAAGTATTAAGCAAATACACATCACATACACAGAGTTGTAGCGGAAATAATATTACAAATGGGTTCACAAATAATAGTACAAGTTCGGGTTTCAAATCTGATTAATGAAAACAACATAGCTTTCAAATGATTACATTAATATAAGTTCCAAATACATTGCCAGCATAAGTGACATCCTCTAATAAAAGCATATAGATGAGAATAAATATAGTCACCGAGCCCACCGGCGGTTAGCCACCATCTTCAGCAGGCCGAGAACTTCACCTACAACATGGTGGGATAAACCCTAAGTACTTGAATGTACTCAGCTAGACTTACCCATCATAAACCAAAAATAAAGTGACACCAAAGAGTATGCAAGGTGTTATAGGTGGAGCTAGCTTGACAACATTTGCATAAAAAGTGACTAATTTAGTTGTACAATTATTCTTTGGTCATCAAGTTAATTATAGCTATTCATCTCTAGATTAGCAACTAACATATGCCAAACATGTGGTATATCATTTAATAGCATACAATAGTAACCATAGCCGATGTAGTAATTCCATGTTTATCCGAACCATCATATTCGATAATACAATTACTATGATGTTGGGGCTAGCCATGTTTCTCACTATCCGGGAGAGATGGTGATTCAGATCAATTTCAACCAGTTGGGAATTTATTCCTAACACAAACCCAGACATACCTATGCTAAGGTAGTTTAGGTCACCTTTGGTAAAACTCAGGTCCACATTTTGTGGGTTTGCCCAGTGCTGCACAATCAGGGATGACCAGCTGCCAGGATGATCTAGACTACCCTGCCCTTGGGCTCACGTATGGCTCCCCGCACATCCTTACTACCATCCAGAGTGCGCACTTTGATAGAGCGGGGCCCAGCCTGACTTGAGCTACTCGGCTTCATGGTTGGAATGAGTTATTCATCTAGCTAAGTGATAGGCATGCTTCAATCTTGTCAAAAGTGCCAACAACGGCACAGTCCTTAATTGGCACAGATGGAATCACATGAGTCAACCTACCCATAGAATCCATATGGCCTCCATTTACATTACACCATGGTTCTTTTCCACGATAGCAAATATAGCCAACCATGCTTCGGTATCCACCTATATCTCACAGGTGATAGGAAATCACCCAACTTCTACCGATCTAAGCATAGCTAAGCATATATTCGATCCTGGACCTACACAGGGTTAAAGGTATATTTCTAGACAAGGACATTATATGCATCAAGTGGTTCCAATCAACTCTTATAACCTAATGCATCAAACATAAAGGACTCAAGTAATATTTGTAAAAACATAGGAGGCTTAGAATGCTCTGGGGCTTGCCTGGAATCCAACATTAGGTCAGCATTTGTTAGATGACACTCGCTTGGCAAGTATCTCCCATTTTGGCACTTGCTTAGTCCTTCCATCTTCAGGTTAGGTTCACCATACACCGTCTTTGGGTTCAGCTCCAACATCACGTCCTTCACGTGGTTCATCTAGCGTACCTAGATGAGATGCAAGATACAAGTGCATGAATATGAATAATGGTAATATGAGATGCATCACATAATAGCATTCAAGGCAACCATAAGGTCATGCAAGACATAGGCACCTAGAGTTATTTAACTAAACACACTACACCACAACACCGCATCACCATCAGACATCTGATGCTAAAAATTATATTTACCGATGGATGATCTGACGCTAAAGATAACTCACAGACCATCTATCGCTAATTCCTCATTTAACAATTTATTGTCTGCCGCTATAGATATTGATATTTAATGTTGAACTGTCTATCGCTAAAAATAAGTATACCAACACTCTGTTTGTCTCCAAAAATAAGTGGGCCCCACCATGCCACTTACATTGAGCTCACGCACAAATTTTGGCCCAGCACGTGTACAATGAAAACCCTAGACCCTTCCCTTCCCCAAATCCCAAATCTAGTTGTCGGGTTCATAAACCTGGGGTCCCTCGGGGACCGGCTTCTATGCTAAGGCTCAGCCCAAGAGTCTAAAAACAACAGGGCAAAGGGGCGGTCCAGCAACCGACCAGAAGGCTAGGCCAAAGAAGAGCAATGCCCGCTCATTAGCTACTCTGGCCCACTTATCCGACCAGAGCGCTCGATTTAGGCTCCAGCCGTCTCCGGACAGGCTCTCCGATCAAAAGGCCTGCCCTGAGCCCTACTTCTGACTCCGACCCCACATCCCCTTCGAGCGGGGCTCATAAGAACCCTACTCACCACTCTTCTCCGACAGGCGCACTCAGAGCCGACTGGAGCCATCTGACAGGGGACGCCTGTTCGGAAGGAACCAGAAGGCGTGCGGAGAAAGGCAAGACAAGGCTCACAAGTCAAAACCACTATACTAGGGACCATACCCTGCACGGAATAGTACTCTGTAGCCACCTTGACACAAATAGTATTATAGGCACCAACATCTCCCTCTATAGTATTGTAGGGGGCGCTAAAACTCCCATACGATAAGGCCCCCCCCCGTGTGTCTTTGGACATCGATAGCGGTATGGGCACCATGATTTACCATACTAGGGGAACATAGCGAGACTCCTCACATGACTCTAGGCATCAAATAGTATTTGCAGGTACCGACGTCCGCCATTCCTGAAAAAGGCAGCATGACCTCCCATGTGCATTTGACATTCTACATTGACAGCGACAGTGTTGTAGGCGCCTACCACTATCTTGTACCCGCCGATGTGGTCAACAAGGCTCAGAAGGCGTGGGCAACAAAGCTCGGCAGCATACGTACCCTCACCCTCGCACTTGTAAAGCCATCCCCTTCATCTATAAAGGAGGGTGCGCTTTCTCCAAACAAAGGGGACCGATTGGAGTGGACAGACCGATTCCAGTAGATCAGAGTTCCTTAGATCGATAGCTCACAACCACAGAACCACCCGGTTCGGACTTTAAGCACCCGCTTGAACACTTAGCTCATAGTGAAGTTCCTGTCACTCTCGGCCCTTTCGGTCAGAGCCGACCAGACCTCTTGTACGCCCCATCTTTCTCCCTCTCGTTTGTAACCCCACTACAAACTTCGAGCACCTAGGCTTAGGAATAAAGTCACCGACCGACCCCGACTGGACATAGGGCATGTTGCCTAAACAAGTATAAATCCTATGTCATTGTGTGCTAGGCCACCTCCGATCATAGCTTATAGCAAAACTACAAATATTCACTAGTTGGTCACTTTCTGCACCGGCAGTTGGCGCCGTCCGTGGGGAAGACGCTGTACGTTCAACACTTTTTTGGTCATCGAATGGCCCATTCTTCTGCCACCCCTACCATGGGGGGCTTAGGCGATATGATTTGCTTTAGCTCGCTGGAGTTTCCCGCACTCTCACCCACTAGGATGTGGGTTCCACCCATCTTCGAGCCATCCCAGGCCTTCCTCTTCGGAAGCCTAAACTTCATCGCCGACCAGCTCGGCATACTCCACCTCCGCGAGGAGACTCGTGACCCGGCACCCATCAGGGAGATGTCCTCCATCAACTCTGAGACGTGCAACTTCGACGGCGCAGCATCTGCGCTTCATTCTGAGCAAACTCTCTGCTCAAACCCCGCTGTGAGTAATATACATGTTATTATTCACTTACTACATTCTATCCTCCACCAAATACCTAGCGGAACCCCATTATCCCCAACGCAACCACCATACGACCGGTTCCCCTATGGCCTCGCGTCTTCCATGAACGCATACGCCTAGGGACTCTAAAAGGTGCTAGCGCTGCACCCTCTCACGTCTGAGTTTGTGGGGATGGCGAGCTATGCTCCCACCTATTTCCTTGACATCATGGATGACAACATCAGGAGTGATGGCTCCAACATCAGCAACGTGGCACCTAGCCACCGTTCGTCCCAGGAGTACGCTATGGCGGACGCTCCAGAACAACCACTAGGGGTAACAGAGTCCTTCTAGACCCACGCCCCGCTGGGCCCTCATGCGGAGACCCCCGAGCTCACACTTGAGCACGGGGGTGAACTACGACAATAGTGGCCGCATCAGCCACCGACCGCACTAGTGCGCTCGGCGCACCACACTACGCCCCATGCGCATAGACCAGCGAACGGTCCTTGGCGTCACGCCCGTCAGCCCTAGCACAACATCCTAGTTAGGGGGACCAATCCCCTGTAGTTCGCTCGGGCCAGTCAGAACATTGCCGCCGTGGCAATGCTCCTATGCGACCTGTCTGAGTTGAACGACCCTCATGAATGGGTGATCCTCCAGAACCTCTAGGTACTGCTAGAGACCATCACCGTTCAACAAGTAGAGTGCTCCGTATTGCGATGCCGACTCGTGACCTCGCTCCCCATTTGAGGAACAGGGACGCAATAGATGGGGCACTACACCCTATCACTGCAACAACCACAGAGTACGGCATGGGAAGCCACAATGGCACCTCACCTCGACTTGACCACCGCTCCATGCCAACCGCCTATCCACGCACGGCTCAGGCCAAACCGAGATACGCACAGTGTCGACCGGAGTCCTAGCCCTGATAGCCTAGGACCACAGACCTTTGTCCAACACCTCCAGCAAGCGCCATTCCCACCACGCTTCAACAGAGGCCACGACAAAGGTAAGGCCAAGCGCCAGGATCAAGATGAGGGCCCCTCCACGCAGAGGGGAAAAAGAATAGAAAGGATCACCGCCAACCGGCCAACTTTGCATCGGTCGCCATGGCCGATCACGAGGGCATGTAGCCCCAGCAAGACCCTCCGGGCCACTTCCACGATCTCATGGAGAGCCCATGCACCAACCACGACTACCCCATCAAACACCTCTACAAGGACTGACAGCTCCTCAAGTGCCTGCTGAGGTAAGCTGGCAGGCCAAAGGAAGAAAAAGGCGAGGAAGCAGCAACCGAAGAAGGGGGCACAACGGGCAAGGATCCAAATGACTGAAGTGATCCGACCGGACGCCTACCAACTAAAGGACAACAACGACGACGCTCTCTCCGAGCACCTTGGAATAGCTTTGTCATTTCTTCTTTTCCTAAATTTTAGTCTTACCTTTGTTTACTTAGCGAACACTCCTATAAGAGCACCGTGACCCGAACACTTTTCGGCTCGGGGCGCTCGGGGGCTCTACTACCCCTCTGTTTTGTTTTTACTTTAAGTACTCTTTTACTTTCATATGGAGAAACTCCTTCCTACCTGAATAAAAGGGCAGTTCATTCCTTTGATTTACCTTACATAGCTTTGCTTTAAAACATTCTGACTGATCGCACCCTGCCTTTTCCTATGGTTATGACCGGCCGAGCCTCACCGGCCATGCCCTGGGCAAGCAAAGTTGCAGCCTATGGAACAAATGGGCAGGTATGAGAAAGAAAGAAATAAAAAAACAAAATCATGCTAAGGGAAACTAAGGAACGAAAGGGAACAAGCTTCCCCGAACGGAGCAACTCCATCACAAAAACAAAAACCGATTGCAGTCATTAAAACACACATGAACGTTTTACATAGGGGCTCCCCCATTAACTTAAACTTTTTATGTTTACTAACTACTTATACTCTGCAAGGTATTAAACTGGCCCGGTGACATCTGCTGATGGCACGACCGACGAAGGCGCAGGCTGCTCACTCCCTGGCAGCACGACGTTCGGCTCAATTGGGGCTGAGGCAACATTCCCCCTGAACCAGGCTCTGTGCTATCTACAGGCTCAGAGGCATCCTCCCCATGCATGCTTTGGGCCTTGTCTTCATGGCAAACATCCATCACCCACTCGGCGGAGACTTGCTCCGACACCGACCGCGCGTGCGGCAGCAAGCTCTCCTTAATTGACTAGATGTCCTCCATGCTTAGACCTTCAGCATACCTGCCGTAGATAGTGGAGAAGTCTAGATTCAAGTGGTATGTTGCCACCACGGTCAGCACCCCCGACGCCCCATAAAATAGCCCGCTCCTGACAAGGTCCTTGACCATGTCCGGGATCTCCGCTAGCTGGACAGCAGGCGCGCTAGTGCTTGGCACCGACCCAAAGACTTCCAAGACGATGAGCTAGGCAACATTGCAGATCTGGTTAAGGACCCCCTCAAGAGCACGTTGCTCTTCATGGGACTTGGCTAGCTCCTCCGCATTCCGACTGAGGGTCACCTTGGTCGTCTCTAGGTCCTGCTCCAACGTCTTCACCTTTCCATCCAGCTCTAAAAGAGGGGCAACAAGCTCAAGAACGGGCTAAAGAAAGAAACCAACACAATGAAAAAAGAAAGGGGACGTACCAGCATGAGAGTTCTCAAGGGCAGAGAATTCCTCTACCTATCGAGTCACCTGCGTGCACAGACGGGTGTTCACCTCCTCCGTCCCCATCACCCGGCCTCAGAGCACGAGCACCTCCTGGTCCGCCTCCAACTGGGCCCTTCGCTCCGCCTCTAGGGCCACCTACGCCGACTCTAGGGTGACCCGCTCTGACTCCAAAGCACTCTGCTCCGGCTCAAGGGCCGCCAAAGCCTCCTAAAGCACCATCTCGGTGCTCGCCTGGGATGCCCGCAACTCCACCTCAGTCTCCGCCTGGCGTGCTTTCGTCGCCTCGAGCCCTTGCTTGGCGGTAGTCACCCGCTCCACTACACGCTGCCCCTCCACCCATGCCACGACCACCTTGGTCGCCCGGTCCTAGGACTCGCGGCGAGCAGACTCTACCTAGCGCTCGAGCTTAGCCATCCGGGCGTGTTCCGCCCAGAGGAACTAAGACTTGCGGAATGACATATTCCTTATATCCTATGAAAAACAAGCATGGTAAAGACAACCGATGAAAGATTCAAAGGGCAAGGATGAGTACCAGAAACTCATCTCCGTAGTGAGCTGTAGGTTGCCCTCAACCAACTACTAAGTGAACTGAACCTGCTTCTAGGCACTTTCAAGCTTCGCGGATAGCTTGGTGAGCTTGGACACCGTGGCATGCCCTTGCCCCCTAAAAATGTCCCAGAGCTGACGCTCCTAGGAATCTCAAAGGACGAACCACGCCTTCAATGGGTCCTCAGGGTAGGGGCACTATAGGTCACCCTCCGGCAAACCGCTAGAGGGCCCATCCTCCAACTGGACCACCGCTAGCTCCTGCGGCGACACTACCAGCTCCCACAGCGACACCACCATCTCCCGTGGTGACACCGGTGGCTCTGCCATGATGTCTGCCTCATCGTCAGATGAGATGTCCACCACCTCATCCGCGTGGAACGCCACTAGGCGTCCCAACTCCGTCTCAGCCGCCCTTCCCTCCGGTGCCTTCGGCTCCGACGGCAAGGGTAGCCCGTGTGGTCCTTCACCCGGTGAGATAGGAAGCTCGCCCTCCCTCATCTCTTCCACCGCGACCGGTGGAGGAGGGGCCGTGAGAGTTACCTCCGATGCAACCCCCGCCATCGGCACCAGGATCGCTGCCAACACTGATGTCGCCGCTACCACCTTATCAGCAGCCACCCCGGGGGGCACCACCCCCAGGAGGGAATGCTGTAGGGTAGGCCTCTAAGTCTCCTACATGGGGGTCGGAGCAACGCTCAACCCCGGCATCCCCTGGTCGCTAAACAGAAAGTACAGGTAAGTCACCCACCGAAAAAGACTCGACCAACAAAAGATCAAAGAGCAACAAAGGGAAACATACCAGGAGGTGAGTGGCACGACCCTAAAGGCAGGCCTCGATGACAATAGACCTACGGGACAAGGGCTGCTCCCAGACTGTGACTCGTGCCCCCTCACTTCAGACAGGGGTGGAGTCATCCTGACCAGCTCCTGCCCAGCATGTGGGTTGCTACGACCTCTGGCTCGGGACTCCCTGACTGGAGCAGCAGATGGAGCATCCTCCGACTGCAAGTCATGCGCCGCCCGGGCGCTAGTCTGCTCCTCAGATCGCCCGAACTGCTCGACTGCACCCACGGCAGGCAGGGCCTCCTCTAGCTGCGAGCCAGGCATTGGCACCAGTCCCATTGGCGCACAAGTGCCAGTCCGCTACATGGATCGCCCGGCTTGCTCGGCCGTGTCCGCCACAGGCGACGATGGAACTGGCGATGCCACCGAGGGGCACGGTTACCGCGTTCGCTTCACCACCCATTCACCGATGACATACACACTTGTTGTGTGCTTCCTCAATGTAGGAACCTCCGCACGCCGTGTGGCCTCCTGCTCCTCACCAGCGGACGTCGCCATAGGGTCGCAATGCTCTGCTGAGGTCACAGCGACCCCTGACTCTCCTCCTCATTGGAGAAGACCATGTCATCCAAATCCGTAGGATTGTCCAACGCGAGTTCTGACTCGACGTCGCTCCTATGTTCCCCGGCCCTCACACATTGGGCGACCTCCTTCTCCTTCTCTTCCTTCCACTGAACCTCCCTGGTTCTCTTCTTCTTCCGGGCATCAGCCGCCTCCTTCCAGGTGACCTACCAGGCCCTACCCTCTGGTCCCTTAGGAAGGTGTGACCGGGACTTGTACCTTTCAAGCCCCTATGGAACGGATGGCCCGAGATCAAGAAATAATAAAAGCAGGGGAAGAAACACAAACAAAATAAAGGATCATACTAGGTTAGACATGACCGAGGCATTAAACAATATGGGTTTCCCCACAACCGTATCCCTAGGCCTCAGCTACAGCACCTAGCCAAGGTGACTCCAAACCTCATCATCTAGCAGGTCCTCTAGCAACGCATAGTCTAGGTCCAACCGGCCACCGTACATCCACATCGGCCGCGACCGCTCCACCAATGGCGCAACCCGACGGTGGAAGAGGGTGTGGAACACCTGCACCCCATCAAGGCCAAGCCTTATGAGCTTCCATAGCACCTCCTCAATGACCTCCACCTTGTGCCTCTTCATGTGGGCGCAACCCCATGACCAACTTTTCTGCTTCACCGGCCTCCCACCGGTGAACGCTGGAAATGGCACCTCCGCCAGATTTCGGATGTAAAACCACTCCCCATGCCATCCCCGGTTGGAGTCACATGGGGAGTACGTGGGATACACACCTCCCATGCTTGGCTTTCTTCTGTAGGGCGAACCCTCCCACTGGTGCGGTCTCTGCCAAATTCCATGTCGTCATAGCTCTCCCGAAGAAGAAAAGCCAGAAGAGATCCGCGTGTGGCTCCATCCCGAGGAAAGCCTCGCAGACGGTGATGAAACTAGCAATGTGCAGCACCCCTATCAGATTGAGGTGCTATAGCTCTAGACCCCACTCATTGAGGATCCCGCACAGAAACCAGCACACGAGGTATCCTAATCCACGCTCATGAAAGGTAAGGAAAGAAACCACCTCGTCAGGACAAGGTTGTGGGAACTCCTCCCTCCTAGGGACCCACCAATGCGCCACCTCCCATGGTGGCAGAAACCCCTTCATGACAAAAGCCTCCAGCACCGACACCCTCATAGTGGATGACCTCTAGTCTGACATTTCGGTGAGTTCCTCTCTTCTCCCTCACTCTCTCCCCTTTCTTCCCTAGAAACCTCTATGGCTCTCAGGAACACTCACGGCAAAAAAAGGAAGAGAGAAGGCAATGACAGATGAAGAATAGGCAAAGGAACAGAATGAAAACCCTCTCCCTTCTCCTACTTAAGGAAAAGGGAACAACGGTTAGGGAAGGATGCGCTGATCGGGGAAGCCAGAACGATGGAGCGAGAATTTCTCTCTTCTCCATTTAATGCAGATAAGACGTGCCCTGACCGATGAGACGTGCTCTGCCTGATGGAATGGCTCCTAATTAGAAGGGATGTGGCCTAGCCATGGCCCAGCACTACCGCACGATCAACCACTACCACATGACGGGCATAGGAACCAAAGCGCCACCGCACACGGGTGGCTCCCCACTTCCCTAGGCTAGACCTAGAAGAACCCAAATGACAAGTAAGGATAGACACCGAATGACAGGTAAGGAAGCGAAGGGGCACCCCATGTAGGCCATGCCAACTCCATCACGAATGATGAGCATGGGTCCTGATCGGACATTTTTGACTAAAGCTCTCTGAGCCCCATCACTCAGGTCGTCAAGGTTCCGGTCGGACATTTCCAACCGAAGCTTTCCAAAACCCCGTCACTCAGGCCATCAAGGTGAGCATGTGTTCATTAGTACAAAAATAGTTCACACAAGGACTCACCCGCGATTGACAAGCATAGGTCCTGGTCGGACATTTCTGACTGAAGCTCTTCAAACCCCGTCACTTTAGGGATCAAGGTGAGCAGTACCGAACCCCTCTATTTCCTTATAAATCATTTCATACATCCATATGCGCATCTCATTCCATACGCCCGTGCCTCCCAGACAATTCAAGCCCTGAACCACCTAGGGCTCGGGAACTAAGCATCACACGTGTAGCGAAATGCACCAGAATGCTCTGTGTTGCATCATGAAGCTGCGGTTGCCTCATTCGACATGAGCAAACAATAGAGCCAAGGGAGACAATCATAGATGAGCATCGTGCAGCGTTCGCCTGGTTCGGCAAATTGGGTCATCTCAACCTTCTTGTTTGATCCTGAACCTCTCACCAGGCCCATAGAATCTCCATTGAGGGGAGGGCGTTAGGCCACCTGGGTCGGTCTCCGAAATGACCTAGGCATCTATCGGGTTGCAGGTAAAGGAGTAGTGGAATGTCACAAGAGGGCGATGCCGACCCTGTCACGAATGATGGACCCGGATTCTGCTTGATCACACCCGTTAGCGAACTCACGGAGCTAGTCTTCGAGCCCGAGCGATCAAGACAAGCGACAAAACTCAGCCCCTCCGATTGTGAGGAACCGGATGGGGTAACACACACAAACTCACATCGACCCCCACGAAGGCCTGACAGGGCTCGGGGGCACAAGCCAGAAAACCTTGGGACCACGACTCTGAACTCGCGTCGATAGGATCTATGACATCTGGCTATGGCTTGGGACCATGACTCTGAACTTGCGTTGACAGGATCTATGACATTCGGCTACGGCTTGGGTCTATGACTCTGAACTTCATGTAACAGCTTCACTTCCGACTGCGCTCCAAAAATCTAGGGACCGCGACTCCAAACTCGTGTAACAGCTTCACTTCTGACTGTGCTCTAAAAATCGGGGGACAACGACTCCGAACTCGCGTAACAGCTTCACTTCCAACTGTGCTCCAAAAATCTAGGGACCATGACTCCAAACTCGAATAACAGCTTCACTTTTGACTGCGCTCCAAAAAATCCAGGGACCGCAACTCTAAACTCGCGTGAAAACTAACTGAACTAACTACCTCGGCTGCCTAGGCTACGCCAAGGCCAAGGATCCACGACACCAGGACCCATGGGCTTGGTCTCGTCCATCCCTTGAACTAACCATTTCAAAACCATGGCATGCGCCGACACCAGGATCAGTGAGCTCTCTCATGACCGAACTAACTCCCTCACCCGATCCCACGGCGTGCATCGACGCCAGGATCAGTGAGCTCTCTCATGACCAAACTAACTCCCTCACCCGATCCCATGGCATGCATCGATGCCAGGATCAGTGAGCTCTCTCACACTTGGACTAACTTCCTCACCCAATCCACGATGCTCTCCGATGCCGGGATCAGTAAGTTGAAAAAACACCTCGGCTGTACAACAATGCCTTGGTTGACAAAAATCCCTCTCAAACTAAAAACATGCACACACGCTCGCTAAAACAACACCCCCTAGACGGTTCTGCCTGAACCGCCCGAGGGCTCGGGGGCTACACCTATGGGTGCGCTCGCACGCAGCCGTTGGCAAGACAAAAATCCTTCGGACGATTCTACCTGAATCGCCCGGGGGCTCGGGGGCTCCTATCAGGTTCATAAACCTGGGGTCCCTCGGGGACCGGCTTTTGTGCTAAGGCTTGGCCCAAGAGTCTAAAAACAATAGGGCAAAGGGGCGGTCCAGCAACCGACCAGAAGGTTAGACCTAAGAAGAGCAACGCCCGCTCATCAGCTACTCTGGCCCACCTATCTGACCGGAGCGCTCGATTTAGGCTCCAGCTGTCTCCGAACGGCCTCTCTGATCGGAAGGCCTGCCCCAAGCCCTACTTCCAACTCCGACCCCGCGTCCCCTCCGACCGGGGCTCGTAAGAACCTTGGTCACCACTCTTCTCCGATCGGCGCACTCAGAGCCAACTGGAGCCATCCGACTGGGGACGCCCATTCAGAAGGAACCAGAAGGCGTGCAGAGAAAGGCAAGGCAAGGCTCACAAGTCAAAACCACTATACCAGGGACCATACCCTACATGGAATAGTACTCTATAGCCACCCTAACACAAATAGTATTGTAGGTGCCGACATCTCCCTCTACAGTATTGTAGGGGGCGCTAAAACTCCTATACGATAAGGCCCCCCGCGTGTCTCTAGACATCGATAGCGGTATGGGCACCAGGATTTACCATACCAGGGGAACATAGCGAGACTCCTCACATGACTCTAGGCATCAAACAATATTTGCAGGTACCGACGTCTACCATCCCTAAAAAAGGCAGCACGACCTCCTGTGTGCATTTGACATTCTACATTGACAGCGACAGTGTTGTAGGCACCTACCACTATCTTGTACCCATCGGTGTGGGCAACAAGGCTCGGAAGGCGTGGGCAACAAGGCTTGGCAGCATACGTACCCTCACCCTCTCACTTGTAAAGCCATCCCCTTCATCTATAAAGGGGGTGCACTTTCTCCAAACAAAGGGGACCAATTGGAGTGGACAGACCGATTCCAGTAGATCAAAGTTTCTTAGATCGATAGCTCACAACCATAGAACCACCTGGTTTGGACTTCAAGCGCCCGCTTGAACACTTAGCTCATAGCGAAGTTCCTGTCACTCTCGGCCGTTCCGGTCGGAGCCGACCAGACCTCTTGTACCCCCCATCTTTCTCCCTCTCGTTTGTAACCCCACTGCAAACTTCAAGCACCTGAGCTCAGGAATAAAGTCACCGACCGACCCCAACTAGATGTAGGGCATGTTGCCTGAACTAGTATAAATCCTGTGTCATTGAGTGCTAGGCCACCTCCGATCACAACGTACAGCAAAACTACAAATATTCACTAGTTGGTCACTTTCTGCACCGACACCAGCGAAGCGTCGCTGCCAGTTCATCCTCTCCCATTGTGCGCCATCGTCGTCTTAGTAGGCTAGGGTGCCAGGGTGGTCATCGGGCCACCACCGGGCCTGCCAATAAAATGCGGGCCATGCTGTGCTAGCCCACATGCCTAGAGTGTGGCCCAGGCATGACCCTATGCATCGGGCCATGCCGTGCTTGGCCTGGGCCAAAAATTCATGTTTTGGGTCATGCCGTAGGACTACGGGCTGCATGGACATATATACATCTCACCGTCTGGTTAAAAAAGAAAAATATAACGCACACCAACACAAACAAGAAAAAATAAATAAAAATAGAACGCACCCATCCACCAGGAAGCCGCGCTCCTTATCCCCAAACTTTGGTAGCTCGGGCGCTCGGCGTCTCTCCCTAGAAGCCTAATGCGGCTCTCACTCTCTCCCTCAGTCTTCTTCTCCGCAGCGTGCGCTCTCTTCTCGCGCCTCCTCCGGAAGCACCAACGCTGGCTCCCTCCATGTCCTCCTCACCCACGCAGGGACCTGCTCACCCCCCCCCCCCCCCCCCCCCGCTCCTTGCGATAGGGCCACGTGCTCTGGGATGGGGCGACCGAGAGCCATGCCTAGCATGCTACCACCGCTGCGCCATGGCCCACTAGCCGGCGAGCCAGCGCCATCGTCCCCAGGCTGGGCGAGCTGGCTGAAGGCCAAGCGCCACCGCGCGGGTCGACTGCAGCAGCAGCTCAACACCACACTCGTCCCAGCCAGGATTGGCTTGGATGTAGGCTCGATCCTTATCATCTTTGTCCGATCTACGTCATCCAGTCGTTCTAGTTGCTCCTCCATCCCATGCGGTCTGCAGATCTGATATGCATATCCACGATGAGCCATTTTCTGCCTCAGATGTGTGTACATATGTTCCTAAAGATGTGTATTGTGTATGTATGGATGTTTAGGTGCTGTGTTTAGAAGATCTAGGATTAGAGTTATGTGTGTGTGTTCCGATCTACGCTGAAAATTCTGTGTTATTTGGCAATACAGTGTGATAAGGAATAATAGTCACACTGCCATTCTCTAGAATTAGTAAATTGGAAATATAGTATGTTTCAAATCAACAACTTAGATGTTTTTAGAACTACAGACCCTGTCAGACTGAACAATATTGCTGAATTTAAATGAAAAAAATAGCAAATTAATGTTTAAAGTAATTGTCCCAAAACCTTTGTTATCTAAGTAATTGCATTCCAAGATTGGTCCTCTCTGTTCTTTCTCACAGTTCAAAGGTCGCATGCAGTCATATGGTTGTCTTCTTGTCATTTGCAAACCAGAATTGTCTTCTTGACTTACAATCCATTGTCTTTTTAGATGCACAAGATCCTATATTGTAATTGTCAATGGTTACTTTTACCTTCTGCTTTATGTTTTTCTCTCTCGTACTTAGACGATATGTGCTTTCTTAAGTGTCTTTTGGAATTAGACATTGTTTCCCAATAGCTAATCTGAGTATTCATGTCTGACAATGATGCAACTTAAAATCCGTAGACTACTCTTGTTGCTTCTTATTGCCAGCAAACTCAAGCAGTTAGGTTAGGTTCTAAATAGTGCCAATAATGTTTAATGATAGTACCTTGAAAATTTAGTACTGTTGTTGCTAGGAGCTTCTAATAGTTCTTATTATAAAATGAGTTCTTATTGGGAAAGCCTTTTGTATATCAGCAGGCTACAGGCACCTTGGCTGATGGCTGATGCTCATAAATTTTTAGGAACCAGGAGGCCTACTAATCCTTCATCAACTTGTTCTAATGGCGCACCTGTTTCTAGGAAACAACACATGTATAGGCACATGTCTAGACCTTTTTAGTGCTTGGGATCCCTGTACTTCACTGCTACTTCTATCAACCGCCGTTTCCTGAAAACCTAGAGATGTGAGAGTAAGAGTCCTGCTTAGATGTGAGAGTATTCAATAATGGAGATGTAAGAGTAAGCAAACAATTTAGACT
This sequence comes from Miscanthus floridulus, assembly GCF_019320115.1. Classification (NCBI taxonomy): domain Eukaryota; kingdom Viridiplantae; phylum Streptophyta; class Magnoliopsida; order Poales; family Poaceae; genus Miscanthus; species Miscanthus floridulus. The sequence goes on from NC_089584.1 coordinate 43,101,815, forward strand.
CCCATCAAAAAGACATTACCTTGAGTCCTGATTAGATGTGAGAAGCCTATGAATGCTAGGATTAACTGATAATTATAAAGAAAGTACATTGATTACCTTGAATTTACTTCTAAATAACATTGGATTGACTGAATGCAAAACATCTATCACTGCTCTTTGCTCCATCTTTTTATGGTTCTGGCCTAAGAATTAATTTTTACTGCAGGTAGAGACTCAGGAATTACAAGTGGAAATCAAGACAGGTATATCTACATCCATGATCTGCTTAGCTAAAGCAGCTGGAGCTCGTGCTAAATTTTTCCAGCAATGATGATGATGCTATTTTGATTTTCAGTAGTATAGAGGAGCACAATACCTTATTAGTTAGTGCCCTGCAACCTTATGGTATTATTCTGCTGCTTTTAGGATTAGTTTGTCAAGTGCAAAGTGTATGAAAGGGGTGTGTCTGCATCTTTTTTTTCTGAAAATCTTGTTCCTGCTCTTCTCTTTTAATCATTAGAGGAGCAATATTGTCTTGTTCTCAAGTGGAAGGAACTACCAATAACATGTGAGGTTCTCTTCCCATAGGGACCAAGTGGTTGTTGCTAGCACATTTTATTTAACATGGCCAACCGTTATGTCAGTGCCAGTAGCGCAAGTGTTATTCTTTATGGTTGAATGGCTTATAATTAATCAATGTTGGTTCCAGTAGTGCATTGATATTTGGTCAATGTTATTTGTTTCATTCCTCGACATTTTTTATAAGGTCCTCGACATTGATTTTGTGGTCTGTAGGACACAGTTTATGCTTAAGTAGAACTATTTTATTCTATAGTTTTTCTTGTAACGTGAAATTATGATGTGATACTAGTTTACATTAGCTTTGCACAATGAACCATGTAATTTTATGATTTTTTCTTGCTCTCATCACAACGCACGGGGACTCACCTAGTAATAATATAATCTTGAGAGTTATACATGCACCTATGCTAGCTGAACATTTTGTCCATTACAACTTACTGTATGTAAATTGCATTCTTATTAGGTAGATTGGGGAGGAGACGAGCAGACACTCAACTCAGGTGAACATACACTGAACTTGAGCTGATAGCTTCTCTATATTGCATACAAGTGTACATATATTTAGTGAAATCTACAACTAGATGTTACTTCTTTCATGTGGTGTAACTAGGTTCAGCTAGTAGTGATATATATAACAACCCCAACTAGATCGTTGATTTATTGAAATGTAGTAGCTGCTGTAGCTATCAATTCTCTGTTTTTAGTTTCAGTATGTAACCTGAGTTTTTAGCATGTATGAAAAGTGTTTGTTTTTTAGCATTAGTTCCATGTAAGAACTTCTTGTCATCTAATTAATCCACCAACAATTGCTAGTGGATAGAAAATTCTACCAAATATTTGCACATGATTTAAAATGGTATTCTTCATGTGCTTTGCCCTTTTTTATATATAAATACTATCACTGATTCTCAAATCTCAACCAGTATGTCTTAGTTGGAGTCTAGCACTCTAGCTTGAAGGATGGCAGCTTAGATGGCTGGGCTCTTGATTCTTATACTGTTTGTGCCAATTTGGTTCATGGACTTGTCATTGTTGCTTATAAACTCTTTGTTTCATCTTATGTTTTAAAAGGAATGGCGACTGGGAAGACATTCTTGTCCCTTCTTATGATCATTATGTTTTGGAGGATGTTCTTATTGTCTCTAGAGGAAATAGATGAGATGGTGAGCTTATCTATGTGAGTTGTTGTAAAGTTTTGGTCAAATTTGTGAAGATGCATGTATGTTTGTTGAAGTTGAATCTTAGTTGAGTACTGACATTTGTATTATTGTGGACAATTGTTGATGGATTAATTTTTATTTTTTAACCATTTAAACTTGTCTCATTAGACTGTCTATCGCTAAAACCATATGCACCATCACACAGTCCATCGCTAAAAAGTAGCAATGGACTATCTGTCGCTAAAAAAGTGGCAATGGACTATCTGTCGCTATAAATATTCAAGACAACAAATTATCTATTGCTAAAAGTATTGTCTGACGCTAAAGATTTTTAGCGACAGGACTTATAGCGTCTGTAGAAGTCTATCACTATAAGTTTTTAGCGTTAGATTGTCTGTCGCTGTAGCCGCTTTTAGCGTCAGATCATCCATCGCTAATCTCGGTGTTGTGGTGTAGTGACATCACACAACCTATTATAAAAGGGAAGCCAACATATTAGGTATGGCACACAAGTGAACTTAAGTTCAGATATTGCACACAAGCATCGATCAAGAACGAACCAACATGTTTAGCCAAAATAAGAGCAAGCTAAAGCAATCACCTAGCATATGTATAGAAATCTGGACAGCAACACAGCAGTCACTTATTTTATCCATAACTAGAGATCTAGACATCCAAATAAGGTGATCCTAGACTTTATGGAAATCTAATGAAATTGACTACACCATTGTTATTATCACCAAAAGCATATTCCAAAGATATCTAGGTCAAACATGCCAATATTTCATATCTGCACAGAACTAGGACAGAAAAGTAGTAGTAGCTTCAAAAAGGTATAACTAGAGTTACAGACATCAAACAAGCAAGAACCTTAACTTTATAGAAATCTTATTAAATTATCTAAAACATTTTTATTATCATCATAAGGTGATTCCATAATTAACAAGGTCAATCAAGCACAATTGGGAACCTCTATCCAGACTTGGACAAATCCTACCATGCAACTTCACAAGCTTATAACTAGAGATTTAGACCACCAAAAGGAGTGATATTTAACAATTTAGAAATCTCATGAAAATAACTACACTTCTTACATTATCTACAAGACAAGATTTAAATCATAGATAAGTCAAACAACACAATCATTTAGATCTATATAGAGAGCATGCAAAATCTAACAATGAATTTACAAAATCTATAGATCCTAAATTATCAGTGCTATGGTCATGAAATTTAAACACAAGCAAGATTATGAAATTATCTACAACTTTGGTATTCACTACAACCATATAAAACATCATTTACACCACGAAAATAATTGCACAAGTAAAACTACACATGCAGCCCAAATAGCAGTTGTACAGAAAACTGATAGGAACTTTAGAGAAGCATAACTGGAGTTTTAGACCTCCAACAAACAAGAATCATAACTTTTTTGAAAATATTATGAAGTTACCTACAACTTTCTGATCATCATCTTATGATGATTCTACAGTTAACAAGGTCAATTAATCCAATGAATGCATCTCTATCGAAAAATATGTGGGTCTAGACTTTTTAGAAAATGTGGGTCTAGACTTTCAACAGCTGTAACTAGAGTTCCACATGTCCAAAAAATGTGGGTCTAGACTTTTTAGAAATCTTAGAAAATTATAAACAACTTTGTCATAAAAACCTAAAGCTAATTCTACTATTAAAAAGGCCCCACAGTACCAACAATGCAACCCTATTTGAGTTTGGGCAGAAACAATCACAGAAATTTAAGCAACAATAACTAAAAATATACTTAACAAAAAATTATGCTATTTAGATTTTTGAAAAGATTAATAAAAGTGCTACAACTCATGTATTGTCATCAAGTCATGATTCATAACTTAACTGAGCCAATTCATTCAAAAATGCAGGCCTATTCAGAATAGGAGCAAGGCAACATAGGGCATTTGTTATTTTTATAGATCTTAAAATATCAAGTCTAAACTCCTGAAATTTTCACCACAGCATACACATAGCATCAGTAGCCTACCATAAAAATTTCACATTTATTTGAGCACAACAACTATAGTTATGAAAAAGACAAGACATAACAAGTATTAAAAACCTAACTGTAAAAATTAATTTTTACAGCAAAAACTTTAAACTAAAGCATGACATATTATAGATCTAATGCATAGATAATTTCACAAGGATTCCAAAAAGTTCTCATTTACTATTTTACATTTTTTACTAATTACTACGAATTTTCAAAGTTGATCATCCATATCTACAAAAATCAAAGAAAAGGAAAGTAAATCTTGCATCGGGGACCATGCAGTTTTCACAATTAAACCCAAACAAAAAGATCCTTTTTGGCACTATTCAACTGAGTCACGGATTCTTCACTTAACCCCCTCCCTTCTCCCTTATTCCAGCGTGAAGTCCCTCATCTTCTTCCTCTCGACGACAGAGCAGGGGGTTGGCCGGCTCACGGCTCCGGCGGCTGTGGTTGTCGACATCGTCGACGAAGTTGCGGGGGAGCACCCACGGGCCTATGTACACACATGGGGACACTCAGTTTTGCCAGAGGCAGGACAAGTTGGCTTGGCCGTGCGCACAGGCATTCGCGGCGGCCATGTCACCGGTGGCCGCGCACTACGGCTACAAAGAAAGGCCGGGGAGGGGCGCGCGAGGCCAAGGAGAGGGCGGCGGAGCCAGTGGAGGTGGATTCAAGGCTATGAGGCACACGGAGGTGGAAGAACGATGGTGGCCAAGCCTGAGCTCACGGCAGACATGGCACGCCATGTTCTGCGCGCGTGTGCAGGCGGTGGAGAGCGAGAAAAGGAATGCGATGGGCGAGGTGACTGAAGAGGGAGTGCCTGCCACCACATCAACATGAGGGAAAGGCAGGGGCACATGGCGCGGAGGTGGGATGCACGGTAGCAATGGTGGGGCACGCTCTGCTGCATGGGCGACGCATCGGCCTTCTGCTGAACACCTGGCGTGCAGTGAGGTAGGCAAGGTGGGTGCCAAATTGGGCCAGATCTAGGCCAAATCAAACATTGGGCCTAAAACGAAGTTTGATTTACATGGACTACTCTACAATCTTCATTTAGGGACCATGGTCATTAGAGTTTTGCATTCCTCGGTAATTAAGCTCTAAGATGGTATTGTCAACGCATTGACTGCGATTAACAAACTAAAACTGTTGGTCAAAAACAAGGTCAAACGAGTGCCATCTTTTTGCACGCTCTTCTCCACAATGTATATTACAACTTCTATCTTTGGACCAAATCGAGTTGTTTAACAAAATCACGAGAACACGAGATGCCAAGGTCGACGACGATGAATTCCAGACTTAGCCAAATTTTAAGTACAAAAAATAGCTGTAGATTCAAAGTTTGAGCCTCGGTTTGACTTAGTTCCAAGTTGATCTAGCTCTTGGTCCAAAAACAAAGTTTGTTCTACTCCACTCAAACTTCAACTTTTATTAAAGGTCAAACTTCAAATCTAGTAGATGAACTAATTCTTCATCTTGGTCAAAGCAGCATCTTGTTAACCCTGGAATTAGTGTTTTTGACCAATTGAGGCCTTTTTTTGACATGTGCTCAACACGAACCCTTCATGACTTTTGTTGTAGAGCTGAATTAGAGTTGTTTGGGCAAGGTAGTAAGGTTTGATCAATATCTCATAATCCCATTTACTTAATGAAGCAATCTAAGAAAGATTATAACTTATCATTTTCATGTGACTTCTTGATTCCAAACTTCATGAAACTTTTCCACTGGTCTAGATGGATGCATGTTGATGTAATGTACATAGAATGAGCATGTTTAACCTTACTCTTGCATAATCTTAACAAGGGTCCCCACATACTAAGGGTGTGTTGTCCAAGTTTAAGTTGGAGCTCACTCTTGTAGATTTGATCTTGACACCTTCATCACCACTTAACATGTCATGTTTGAGTTCAAACCCATTGCTTAACTGGTGATGATCACCTGGGGTGTTATAGCCCTCCCCCTTATGAGAATCTCACCTCGAGATTTGATGCGAAAGACTTTTAAGGGAAGAGAAGCATGTCATCCATTTTCTAACATCAGTGATATCCTTAGGCTACTTAACTTTGGAGTATCAAAGAGGCTAATTTGGTCAAGACACTTTTTGATACTTGCTCTTCATAGTAAGTTTTGTCTGAAGAATTTCCTTCGTTAGCGTCCGTGAAGCATTGCTACTTTGGGAGGAATCCAAGATAGCACAATACTTCATTCTCGGGATGCGAAGAGTACTACGGAGCATAAACTAACTACCCATAATATCTATTTCCCTAGTGAATATAGCATGGATCATGGGAACTTTTCATTAGACTGCAAGCTTCTAAAAACTACTCATTATAATGGTTCCATGTTCATTCACAAAGTTTGAAAAGTAGTTCTCTGCCAAAGTAGCTTGAGTCCAACCTTTCATAGGGGATGAGATCATAGACAGGGTAAACATCCTTCGAGTCTATAAGAAATTGAGTAACTAACAGACCATATCTATTTTGGTCATAACCGTTCAACCACTTAGATGCCAACCGATGGAAAACTACATAATATTCCATGTGTGCAGTTCTCTTTCTCTAATGATAACACTGTATTACCTGAGTCCGTTGAGTGAGCGGTGAATGTGGTAGCTGATTCTGTTGACTCAGTGTTTTCGACGATCATTAATTGGGGAAATCCTCATATCCAAATGGCAATAGTTATCTAGGTTGAATCTGATGCAACCTCTTGGGTAAAACACATGGAAGGTACCAAAGGACAAGTTTGCCTTAGAAAACATTGCTGAAGAAGGATGATAGCGTGGTCTAAAGGTCAACAAAAGTTGCAAGTACACACCGACTGGAAAAATAGTACACTACTTAGTAGGTTGAGCACAATTTGCCTTCATGGTGAAGTGGCACAGTAAGTTGGGTTGACTTGCACTGTCGCAAAATTTGCCTGGTTGGACTACTTTTGACATTGAGGCTTCCTTTCTACTATCATTCAACAACTCATAAGCAAAATCTGAAATCTGTTGTTTGACACTTTTCAAATTGTTTTTGATTCGCAAAAGCACAAATTGACTTGTAGAACACCTTGACTGCTCCAGCATTGTTGATATGAGAGGGCAAAAGCAAGGCAAAAAGGGGTGCTAGGAGTCTTGTCTAGGGCATCTAAAGTATTACAATCATCACACTGCCCACATGACCTGAACTACAAACACAATCATCCAATATGAAGAATGATAGTAGTCAAACAAGAAGATTATAGATTCTATTTCATCTCGGTAATCAGTTCATATTCTGCAAACTACTACTCCATGGTGCACAAATTTTGGTAGGCATTTAGATCCAAGAGTCCTTTAACTATTGACCAAAATTTAGCTCAAACGGACACCTCTTGACTATCCAAACAAATCACCTACAAAAACTACTTTGTTCTAAAATTTTGGGACCAAACTATCAAAACATCTCTCAAATCCGATGCTTTACTCAACCAATCCTCAAACCAACTTAAGACATTGAAGTACCTTAAGCGAGGAATGAGATCACCAAGTTTCGTGTAAATTCAACCATGTTTGAGCCACTAATCACTGGTTTGAAGATAACCGGTTTAGTGCCATAAAATCTCGATAGATTTCCCGCTCTTCTTTTCCTGGGATTTACACATTGGAAAGTGTGTTTTGCACTCTGTAATTCTCTTTTTATGATAGCGATAGCTTTCTCATTGAGGATGGAGGCTAGGGTTTACCTTACTTGCCTCTTAGGAAACAACCTCAACCATTGATTTAGACACCAACTCAATGATGCACAAGCATTGGACTGGTGGGCTATTTTTGCAAGGCACAATGCATACTTCATGTGGAGTGATAGCCCTAAATGATAAGGAAACATTTCTGATTATCCTTCTATGCTTTTTCCAATAGAGTCCTAAACAAATCATTTGATAACACCATGTACGTGATGATGCTAACTGAAACTAGGGACATGCTTTCTCTAGCTCTTTACTTAGTTGATACACTGTCTTGCACTACCCGTGTGATTGTCCAAGATAGAATTGACTTGACGACATAGGGCTTGGAGAAGAAAGCAGTACTAGCATTGATGACCGGCTTTGCTATTTCTTTGCTTAACATTGTTCTGTGAGATCTGGCCTTCATAGTTACCAAAGAGTCATTACCTAGCTAGAGATTAACCTTCCTACTGGTAACTAATCAGTTGTCTCTGAACACTAAAAAGGTTCCAAATCTTCACTCTTGACAATAAGAATTGTGGTCGAAGCATAAATAGATGGTCATCATTGAAGTCAGCAGAAAGGGATCACACCAAAGAAGGTCGGTTGATCATCTTGCACATAAAGATCAAGGCTCAAGTAAATAGCTCATAAGCATCAGGTGACCTATTATAGGATATAATATTCTGGTCCATTTATCATCCAACTAATAACTTGTTTAATCTTAAGTGTGGTGCACCTTTTTGATCCAACGAGAATGACACAAGTTGTTCACTAGATGACCGACATCATTACAGGGACAATCAAGTAGGGTCACTTGTCTACCATCTCTTGCAGTCTATTTATGTTCCTGTCAATGACCTATTCTTCAAAGGTTGTCCTTTGGATGACTTTAAAAGGGAGTCCTATTGTATCTGGTTCGACATACAGATATTCTGCCAGATAAGGAGAGATAACCAAGGAAGAGTTCATGTGAGAATAACATATCAGTGCAGTTCTGCAATGGATCATGACTAGAAACCATGGTACCAGCACGTGTCGAGCAGCAGAACCTTGTGTGCGCGCCCATAGAAGGCTCTCGGTTTTATCACGGCACCATAGATTGCTAATCGTGGCACCATTACTAAACATACAACCCACAAGAATTTTCATGTGGCACAAATTTGGTTGCATAGGAGCAAGCACCATGAGAAGGAGGAATAGCAAGCAAAGGTAGTCACAAGGTTAAGACTCAATAAGGAGGTGATCCAAAGATCAAAACATAGCGCAAGAGAACATAGCTTAATTGCCGAAGACAGCTAACCAGGGGACTCTTGCCTAATTTCCATATACGCCTTGTGTCCACAGAAGTGATTACCAGATAAAGATTAACATGAGATTTGGTCTTACCGAGCAGCAACAGGCTATCAAGACTGATAAATATCCAGTGACTTGAAAGGGTTGGAGGCAAATAAATGAGATTCGAGGGACAGAGCCAATGCACTTACTAGGGATTTAGTCGATAAAGCAATGACATGATATGTGAGGAAAAGGTTCCAAAGCCATGGTAGATAGCGATTAGCGTTGCACCAGATTGTCTGTAGAAGAAGGAGCAATGAGATCCAACAAGGATTTTTTAGCAGGGTCCTTCCACACAGGAGCGAGACAACCATGACACATGCAAGCATTCAAGGGAACTAAGCTTGGGCCTAAGGATAAGCAAAGGCATGGATAAAGGTCTTCGTAGCGCAATGTTCAAGGGCTAGCAACCACGTGTATAGGCTCAGGCTCCTAAGAGAGAACTTAATTAGAGATGACAACCATGAGATTATCAAAACTTGGACGCTATGCTAGGATAGCGCTCTTCAACACTCGTATGCTTACCAAGGACAAAAGGGGTGACAGCTACGACACTACCTAGATAACGAGCGTCCACACATACATCATGGTCTTAAACAAGCATTTCAAAACACTCAATCTAATTAGCTTAAGCGACTATCACGAAGCACAAAGCTTGCACACAACAAGCAATCACCTATAGCAACACCACTACACCAAAGCATGCAAAACATGGTGGTAAGGTATTATTATCTTTTATTTTCTTTTTACCGAGTAGGTGGATATCTCTACCAAACAAGTTTTACTTACACTTAGCAATTTAGTTTTCAAAGGGGTGAACTTTTTGCTAACTATTAACTTGTCCTCTATTTCCTTTGGAAGCAAACATACAAGGCGAAGCTAATCACACACTATCTTCAAGCACAGCTATTCTAGCAGCATGGAACAAGGCATTTTGTCTAGTTCTAGACAGGGGAGATAGTAACCTCACATGGATCACAAGTTACTTAGTATTAGAACAAAGTGAGGGAAGCATATTTATGCACAAGCACAATCATGATGCATGATCGTCCTATTCGTCCTCACAAAATTGCCAGCCTAAGGTGGCAATCACGTTCTATGTCGGTGGCATAACACGTACTCTCTTGACATATAGAAAGTCATCAACTACATTCAATCTACGCATTCGTGGTTAGCGTACCTACAAAAGGATTTCATTTTAGCCCCAACCCCACAATTATATATGCAAAAATGAAAGTCTGGGCTCTAGGTTGCAAGCTAAATACTTCCATATATATATATATATATACCCATATATATACTTCTGTATCAAAGCTACCCGATCATTAAGTTTGCTACCCACAATTAAATACACACCATACACACATGCAAGCATGCAGATACAATCGTATCAAAGCTAGCTCTCCCCGATCGCATGCTCACACTTGCGGTCATGCCACTCATCAACTTACCTTCTTACCTAGGTGTAGAAGTACAGTGATCCATACATTACCATTGAAGCGAATGGTATCCATACAATAGCACGCCATATGGATGATGAAATAAACATTGTAATAAAGTACATCCCCCATAGTTAGTACTTAGATAGCCACCTAATAGTCCTTAACTGGCCATAAAGGAGGATGTCGCTAGCATAGTTTTGCAAATAAGTTTTGACAAATTTGCCTGTAACTAAAGTTTGAGATAAAATAGGCTTTTTAAAACCAAAACTTTGTTTTTTAAACTATGTACATGACAATATTATGCTTAATCTTGCTTTGATGCTAGCTGTGATAGAACCGCCCAATTTATACAAGATCAAGTACGACTGTCCCCACTAACACATTGACACGCGCATACTTTCACTTATATAAACTCGGTAGTCCGCCGAGTGTCACAAAGGACCTCGGTAAATCAACATCACAACCAAGATCGCATGATTAAGGAAATACACATCACATACGTAGAGTTGTAGCAGAAATAATATTACAAATGGGTTCACAAATAATAGTACAAGTTTGGGTTTTACAACCAATTCGTGAAAACAACATAGCTTTCAACTGATTACATTAATATAAGTTCCAAAGACATTGCTAGCATAAGTGACATCCTCTGATAAAAGCATATAGATGAGAATAAATATAGACTCACCGAGCCCATCAGCGATTAGCCACCAACTTTAGCAGGCCGAGAACTTCACCCACAACATGGTGGGATAAACCCTAAGTACTCGAATGTACTCAGCTAGACTTACCCATCATAAACCAGAAATAAAGTGACACCAAAGAGTATGCAAGGCTTTATAGGTGGAGCTAGCTTGACAACATTTTGCATAAAAAGTGACTAATTCAGTTGTACAATTATTCTTTGGTCATCAAGTTAATTATAGCTATTCATCTCTAGATTAGCAACTAACATATGCCAAACATGTGGTATATCATTTAATAGCATATAATAGTAACCATAGCCGGTGTAGTAATTCCATGTTTATCCAAACCATCATATTCCATAATACAATTACTACGATGTTGGGGTGAGCCAAGTTTCTTACTATCCGGGATAGACGATGATTCGAATTGATTTCAACCAGCTAGGAATTTATTCCTAACACAAACCCAGACATACCTACGCCAAGGTAGTCTTAGGTCACCTTTGGAACAACTTAGGTCCACATTTTGCGGGTTTGTCCAACGCCACACAATCAGGGATGACCAGCTGCCAGGACGATCTAGACTACCCTACCCTTGGGCTCACGTATGGCTCCCCGCACATCCTTACTACCATCTAGAGTGCGCACTTTGATAAAGCGGGGCCTAGCCTGAGTTGAGCTACTCAACTTTGCGGTCGGAAGGAGTTATCCGACCAGCTAAGTGATAGGCATGCATTCAATCTTGTCAAAAGTGCCAACAATAGTATGGTCCTTAATCGGCACAGACAGAACCACATGAGTCAACCTACCCATAGACTCCGTCCGGCCTCCATTTATATTACCCCATGGTTCTTTTCCACAATAGCAAATATAGCCAACCGTGCTTCGGTATCCACCTATATCTCACAGGTGATAGAAAATCACCCGACTTCTACTGGTCTAAGCATAGCTAAGCATATATTCGATCCTGGATCTACATAGGGTTAAAGGTATATTTCTGGACAAGGAAATTATATGCATCAAGTGGTTCCAATCAACTCTTATAACCTAATGCATCAAACATAAAGGACTCAAGTAATATTTGTAAAAACATAGGAGGCTTAGAATGCTCTGGGGCTTGCCTAGAATCCAACACTAGGTTAGTGTTTGTTAGATGACACTCGCTTGGCGAGTATCTCCTATTTCAGCACTTGCTTAGTCCTTCCATCTTCGGGATAGGTCCACCATACATCGTCTTCGGGTTCAACTACAACATCACGTCCTTCATGTGGTTTATCTAGCGTACCTAGATGAGATGCAAGTGCATGAATATGAATAATGGTAATATGAGATGCATCACATAATTGCATTCAAGGCAACCATAATGTCATGCAAGACATAGGCACCTAGAGTTATTTAACTAAACATCACACAGTGTATTATAAAGGGATAGCCAGCATATTAGGCATAGCACACAAGTGAACTTAAGTTCAGATATTGCACACAAGCATCAATCAAGAACTAACCAACATGTTTAGCCAAAACAAGAGCAAGCTAAAGCAATCACCTAGCACATATATAGAAATCTGGACAGCAGCACATCAGTCACTTATTTTATCCATAACTAGAGATCCAAAACTCCAAATAAGGTGATCCTAGACTTTAAGGAAAGCTAATGAAATTACCTACAATACTGTTATTATCACCAAAAGCTTATTCCAAAGATATCCAGGTCCAACATGCCAATGTTTTATATCTGCACAGAACTAGGATAGAAAAGTAGTAGTAGTTTCAAAAAGGCATAACTGGAGTTACAGACATCAAACAAGCATGAACCTTAACTTTCTATAAAGCTTATTAAATTATCTAAAACATGTTTATTATCATCACAAGGTGATTCCATAATTAAAAAGGTCAATCAAGAACAATTGAGCACCTCTGTCTAGACTTGGATAGATCCTACCATGCAACTTCACAAGCTTATAACTGGAGATTTAGACCACCAAAAGGAGTGATATTTAATAATTTAGAAAGATCATGAAAATCAATACACTTCTTCTATTATCTCCAAGACATGATTTAAAGCGTAGCTAAGTCAAACAACACAATCATTTAGATCTATACAGAGAGCATGCAAAATCTGACAATGAACTTATAAAATCTATAGCTCCTAAATTATTAGTCCTATGGTCATGCAATTTGAACGCAAGAAAGATTATGAAATCAGCTACAACTTTGGTATTCACTACAACCACAGCGAACATCATTTACACTACGAAAATAATTGCATAATTAAAACTACACATGCAGCCTAAACAGCAGTGGTACCGAAAACTGATAGGAACTTCATAGAAGCATAACTGGAGTTTTAGACCTCCAACAAACATGAATCATAATTTTTTTTGAAAATATTATGAAGTTAGCTACAATTTTCTTATTATCATCTTAAGATTATTCTACAGTTAACAAGGTCAATTAATCCAATGAATGCATCTCTGTCCAAAACATGGACAGAATCTTACATGCCACTTTCAACAGCTATAACTAGAGTTCCACTTGTGTGAAAAATGTGGTTCTACACTTTTTAGAAAGCTTATCAAATTCTAAACAACTTTGTTATGAACACCTAAAGCTAATTCGACTATTAAAAAGGCCCAACAGTACCAACAAAGCAACCATGTCTGGGTTTGGGTAGAAACAATCACAGAAATTTAAGCAACAATAACTAAAAATATACTTAATAAAAAAATTATGATATTTATCTTTTTGAAAACATTAAAAAAGTACTACAACTAATGTATTGTCATCAAGTCATGATTCATAACTTAACTGAGCCAATTCATTCAAACCTGCAGGCCTATTCAAAATAGGAGCAAAGCAACACATGGCATTTTTTATTTTTATAGCTCTTAAAATATCAAGCATAAACTCCTAAATTTTCACCACAGCATACACATAGCGTCAGTAGCCTACCATAAAAATTTCACATTTATTTGAGTACAACAACTATAGTTATGAAAAAGACAAGACATAACTAGTATTAAAAACCTAACTGTACAAATTGATTTTTACATCAAAAACTTTAAACTAAAGCATGACATATTATAGATCTACTGCTTAGATAATTTCACAAGGATTCTAAAAAGCCTCATTTACTAGTTTACTATTTTTCTATGAATTTTCAAAGTTGATCATCCAAATCTGTAAAAAATACAAGAAAAGGAATGTAAATCTTACATCATGGACCCTGCAGTTTTCACAATTAAACTCGAACAAAAATATCCTTTTTGGCACTATTCAACTGAGTCATAGATTCTTCACTTAACCCCCTCCATTCTCCCCTATTCCAGTGCAAAGTCCCTCATCTTCTTCCTCTCGACGATAGAGCAGGGGGGTTGGCCGGCTCGTGACTCCGGCGGCTATGGTCGTCGACGGCGTCGGCGAAGTTGCAGGGGAGCACCCATGGGCCTGCGCACACACATGGGGCCACTCAGTTTTGCTGGAGGTAGGCCAGGTTGGCTTGCCCACGCACATAGGCATTCACGGCGACCACGGCACCGTTGGCCGCGTGCTACGATGGCGGTGAAAGGCCAACGAGGGGCATGCGAGGCCAAGGAGAGGGCGACGAAGCTAGTGGAGGTGGATTCAAGGCTGTGAGGTGCACGAAGGTGGAAGAACGATGGCGGCCAAGCCCGAGCTCACGGCGACCATGTCGCGCCGTGTTCTGCGTGCATGTGCAGGCGTCGGAGAGCGAGGAAAAGAATGGGGAGGGCGAGGCGACTGAAGAGGGAGTGCCTGCCACAACATCGACATGAGGGAAAGGTAGGGGCATGTGGCATGGAGGTGGGATGCACAACAGCAATGTTGGGGCACGCTCTGCTACATGGGCGACGCATCGGCCTTCTGCCGAACACCTGGCGTGCAGTGAGGTGGGCAAGGTGGGAGCCGAATTGGGCCAGATCTAGGCTGAATCAGACATTGGGCCCAAAACAAAGTTTGAACTACACAAACTGCTCTACAATCTTCATTTAGTGACCATGGTCATTAGAGTTCTCCATTCCTGGGTAATTAAGCTCTAAGATGGTATTGTCAATGCATTGACGGCGATTAACAAACTCCAAAACTATTGGTCAAAACAAGGTCAAACGAGTGCCATCTTTTTGCACGCTCTTCTCCATAATGTATATTCCAACTTTTATCTTTGGACCAAATTAAGTTGTTTAACAAAATCATGAGAACGTGAGATGCCAAGGTCGACGACGATGAATTCCAGACTTAGCCAAATTTTAAGTACTGAAAACAGTTGCAGATTCAAAGTTTGAGCCTCGATTTGACTTAGTTCCAAGTTGATCTAGCTCTTGATCAAAAAACAAAGTTTGTTCTACTCCACTCAAACTTCAACTTTTATTAAAGGTCAAACTTCATATCTAGTACATGAAACAATTCTTCATCTTGGTCAAAGCAGCATCTCGTTAACCCTGGAATTAGGGTTTTTGACCAATTGAGGCCTTTTCTTGACATATGCTCAACATGAACCCTTCATGACTTTTGTTGTAGAGCTCAATTAGAGTCATTTGGGCAAAGTAGCAAGGTTTGATCGATGTATCAGAATCCCATTTACTTAATGAAGCAATCTAAGAAAGATTATAACTTATCATTTCATGTGACTTCTTGATTCCAAACTTCATAAAACTTTTCCACTGGTCTAGATGGATGCATGTTGATGTAATGTACATGGAATGAGCATGTTTAACCTTACTCTTGCATAATCTTAACAAGGGTCCCCATGTACTAAGGGTGTGTTGTCCAAGTTTAAGTTGGATCTCACTCTTGTAGATTTGATCTTGACACCTTCATCACCACTTAACATGTCATGTTTGAGTTCAAACCCATTGCTTAACTGGTGATGAACACCTAGGGTGTTACAAGTATCAACAGTATCCACTCTCTCCTTTTCCTTACTAGCAAGCTGAGATTTTAAAGGCTTAATTTCTTTATGTAAACTCTTGTCATGGAGGGCTACATTCTTAGAATCTCCTTCAAGAGATTTTCACAATTCTCTTTACAAAAGAGCACTCTAAAAACAACGACAAAAACAAAATTAAGATTACAAAACCAAAATAAAACATGAAGCCAAAAACTATAACAAAAACCAAAATACCTTATAAATCATAGAGACACTAGCATCTGTCGATTGAAGGAAAGATTTCCTAGCAAGTTCAGCCTCCGCATCTAGAACTACAAACGCATCATCAATGCACTTTGACAACTTTAGCTCTAATTTCTTTAGCATAATGCGAAGTTTGTCCAAGCCAATCCCAACAAATTTAAAAGTGTCTAAATTCATACCTTATGTAACACCCCAATGTTAAGCATTGCATTTGACATCAGCATTTCATGAGCACAAGCATCATCCAGGCATTCATGAATATGAGCATATGAAATTTCATCTCATTCTTATACACTATCACATGAAATGTTGATTTTATATATATGTTTATGCTTCCAATCATGTATGACCAATGTATGAAATGGTTGTGAGGTCATGAAAACACCTTAGACACATCTAGGATGGTAAATGGAACAATGTTTGTATTCATGACATAGGCCAATTTTGCTTCTACGTGTTGGTTTCATTTGAAATGCCATTTTCATGATGCTAGTTTGACTAAAGTTGAAAAGTAGCTTAGATTGTTTGCATGGCTATGTGACCTAAATAAAAGTTGTAGTTCTTGTCATGGGTAACAAACTTTATTTTAGGGTCATGACCTAATTCAGTGTCTAACATGGTCAAATAGAGCTCACAAGTATCAACAAAATGTTGTTTTGTGACAAGAAATTTTCTGTGTTGAAACGATTTTTAGTTTCAAAGTACCTCACTTTAGAGCAATGTAGTTTGTAAACCAATGAGAATTTGATGATGGTTCCTAAAGCAAAGTTGGAGATCTCATATAGCTCTACAATTGTTATTAAAGAAGTTTTTACTAATTCACCATGGATTGGGAGTTATAGAATCGCTAAGTCACACTATCAGACGGATTCAGAGGCACCTGAATCGACACCGTGCACACACGTCATGGCCGACCGGCCATAGGCTACGGTCGTCGTGTGGAGGCTGTCTACCAGCATCGAGCCCATGCATTAGGCCATCGTGGTCATCAAAACAGTAGCAATGCGCCCTCCCTCCTCACCCACCCTCACTCGCTTCGCTCTGCCTCACCTTCGCCACACCCATGTGGAAATGTAGCGCCATCGCCATCACCACCGTAGCTCTACTGAGCTCGCATGCAACCGCCACTACACCACCATCCAATCCATCATGCACACAGCTCTACCACCACCTCCTCCACCTTGTCGACCTGCTAGCACCACCATTTGAGCAAGAGTAAGGTCGCATTTTACGTTGTCGTCGCCGCCATGGCCACACAGCGTCGCCAAGCTCTGAGCTCGCCATGGCCAGCCCTATCCACTGCTCCTCCCATCTCTCTCTCTTGCTACAATGTCATCATAGATCCTAGAAGCTATAGCCATAACTCGTTGAGCCGCTACCACGTCGCCGGTGTCGAAACGCGGGCCGCACCGCCGTGAGCCGAGAGCGCCGCCACCATGCATGCCGCCATGGCTATGCATGCCTGGTTCTCTTCCACATGTGCTTCTAGACATTAGAGTTAGGCTAGAGCTAGGTCTAGCTCAAGGCAAGAGCCTAAGCCAATGCTGGCCTCATCGGAGTGGAATGCCGCCATGCCGATGTTGCACTCGCGCCGCCGTGTGGACATGCACGCGGCCAAGCTCCGCCGCCGCTTCACCGTGGCTCGATCAACACCGTAGAGCTTCGCTAAAGTTTGTAGATGTCATAGCCATGCTCGCCTAGCCATGCTGTCATCGGGGATGGCCGGAGCACCACCACGTGCCGCCACCAAGCCGCCATGCTCGATGGCAAGCTAGCTCCGATGACCCTCCGAGCGAACAAAGGGTACATGTAGGTGCGGAATAGGTTGGAGAACATGTTAGTGCCGACCTCATCGTCGATGACCTTGCCATCGATGAGCTCTTCGTTGGTCAAGCCGCGCCTCTATTCTGTGTCGCTGACATGTGGGGCCTAGCTATCAGTCGGATTTTGAATTTGTTTTTCTAGATTTATTTTCACAGATTTGAATGCAAAGTTCAAAAATTCATATCTAGAGATAGGAGTGTCCGAATGGGGTGAACCAAATTTTTTTGGATTCATGATGAAGTGTACTATTTGATAAAAATATGAAATCTACTGTTTAGGGTATTTTTCTAGGAGAATTAAATTGAGCAAAATAAGTGCTTTTAAAGTAGTTTATATTATGTAAAATGCATAACTTGAGCTAGGAAGGTGATAAAATTATGATTCCAAGTTTGCTGCTCTTGTGTTGATATGCTCTAGCTAGGAAAATACTAAACCTGTATTAAGCAGACATGAAATATGGTCTTCATAATTAATCCTAATTAATTACTAGTTTCTAGTGAAATTAATTGGGGTAAAATACATAAAATATGATCATACAAATTTTTACATTGTATTCTTATGCTAGGAGGAAAGGAAGAAAAATATTAAATCTGTTGCTTGACACTTTTCACTATGCTAAACTATTTTTTTGCTAAAATAAGCATATGTAACTTGTCATTTTTGTAAAGGTAGCTATACGTATCCCAATGGCATGAAATTTGTACAGTAGACTATTAGGGTCATTTGTAGGGTAATGTAATTTTGTTAGAATTTATTAAGCACTGGAAATATTTATCCTTTAAATCACCTTATTATTTAAGGAAATTAATAAATGAATATAAATAATTTAGTTATGTTTGCCCATGATGTTTTCTACGGTGCTTGTGATGTATATGATCTGTTGATGTTATTAGTTAAGCTTAGAAGTAATTGGTTGTATGCAACTAGTTAATTGTCGCTTTATATTTCAACTAGATGGTTGTATGTATAGTTTCTGTTATGGTGATAATTTCATGATGGTAATTGTCATTTCTGTAAAAACTTGTTAATAACTTAGTTGTGGATAACTTACTTATCTACCTTGTGTTAAATATTCATAGTCATAAGCCTTATGGTTTAAGAATTATAGCTATTAGAAGTCTGTTGCCAGAAATGCTTACTCTCTAGACATATCTGAAGGATTGATTTGTTTGACCAAGATAACTACTGAATCATATTAATATGATTAAAATAAAGTTGTAGGCAATTTTATAAGCTTTCTAGAATGTCCACAACCATATTATTTTGATGTGTATAACTCCAGTTATGGTTAAAACAATTGGCTGTTATCTTGTAGTCTAGAAAATGATTTACATAAGTGTTTGCTTAAGTTACTAGAGAAGAGATATGCACCTACTCAGTAAAATAAGATGCAACTTGTTATTACTTTAACGCAATGCTGTTGAAAACACTTATGAGGATGCATTCATCACATCATATCATATTATACATGTCATCATATATGCATTCGTGATATCTTATTTCATGCTCATGCATATAGGATCGTCTAAAGAGATAACTCTTCTAGAGTTCAACGAAGAAGAGGAGGATCAGTAGGAGATGCCTCAGGCCATAGCTCTAGGAGAAGAGGAGCAAACTCTCAAGGACCTCCCTGAGTGCCCGGATCACTGGCCAACCTCTTTCCTCAAAGGCAAGCCCCAGAGCATTCTAAGTCTCCCATGTTTTACAAAATATCACTTGAGTCCTTTATGTTTGATGCATTAGGTTGATTGGAAATACTTGATGCATAGAACTACCTTGTCTAGTTACATATACCTTTAATCCTATGTAGGTCCCAGATTAAATACATGCTTAGCCATGCTTAGACCGGTAGAAGTCAGGTGATTTCCTGTCACCTGCAAGATATAGGTGGATACCAAAGCACGGTTGGCTATATTTGCTATCGTGGAAAAGAACCATGGGTTAATATAAATGGAGGCCGAGTGGAGTCTATATGTAGGTTGACTCATGTGATTCTGTCTATGCCGATTAAGGACCGTACTGTTGTTGGTGCTTTTGTTGAGATTGAACGCATGCCTCTCACTTAGCTAGCTGGATAACTCATTCTGACCATGAAGCTAAGTAGCTCAACTTAGGTCAAGCCCCATTCTATAAAAGTGAGCACTCTAGATGGTAGTAAAGATGTGCAGGGAGCCAAACGTGGGCCTAAGGGTAGGCCAGGCCTGAACATCCTGGCAACTGATTGTCCCTGATTGTGCGGCATTGGGCGAACCCACAAAATATGGACCTAAGTTGTACCAAAGGTGACCGTTGATCTAGTCTACTTGGGTTTATGTTAGGAATAAATTCCTAGCTGGTTAAAATCGATTTGAAACACCATCTCTCCTGGACAGTGAGAAACTTGGCTAGCCCCAACATCATAGTAATTATATTATGGAATGATGGTTATGATGAACATGTAATAACTACACTGGCTATGGTTACTATTGTATGCTACTAAATGATATATCACATGTTTGGCATATGTTAGTTGCTAATCTAGAGATGAATAGCTATAATTAACTTGACGATCGAATTACAAATATACAACTAAATTAGTCGCTTTTTATGCAAAATGCTATCAAGCTAGCTCCACTTATAAAGCATGCATAATCCTTGGAGTCACTTTATTTTTTTAGTTTATAACGGGTAAGTCTAGCTGAGTACCTTCTCGTACTCAGGGTTTTATTCCCATTGTTGTAGATGGTACAATTTATCATGGCTATTGCAAGAACTGCTTTTGTCCCATCATGGATGAGGAGTAAGCCCTAGGCAGGCATCTCTTATTAATCCATCTCTTATGCTTTTGTGGAAGTGTGATCATGGGCTAGCACTATATTTAAACAATGTTATAGATGTTGGTTTCAAACTTTTAATTTGCTTCCGCTACTATCTTACCTGAATGTGGTTTGTAATAACCTTAATTCGTACTCTAATGGATGAACTATATTTGTGAACTTTACATAACGTGTCACATGTATGTTGAATCATGTACGATCTTAGTTGTATGTTGGTTTAATCGAGACCCTTCGCGGTACTTGACGGACTATCGGGTTTATATAGGCTCAAGTATGATAGAGCGATCGCTTGTGGGCTGCCATTGTACTTATGCTCTTATAAATTAGTCGGTTCTACTACAAAGGATTCACTTGTGAACCCCTTGAAATTTGCTAAGATCTTGTCGCGAAGGTCTTCCCATGAATAGACAGAACTTGGCCTTAGCATTGAATACCAGGCCAGCGCATTGCCTTCTGCTACAATGATGAAGGACTTGGCCATCACCGCTTTATTTCCACCAGCGGAAGCTACTACTGTCTCAAAGCTCATGATGAATTGTCGTGGGTCTGATCTTCCATTAAACTTGGGTAGGGTGATGGGTTTGTAAGAGGGGGGGCCAGGGTGAGCTCTAGAGGCCTTCGGATAGTGGTGATTTAGAATCCATGGTTCTATGGGTTTATGGCGAAGTGTAGGGTGTGTTGAAGGCTGGTTGTACTATGGAATGTGGTGGGGGATTAGGTTGGATTTGGTTTGTTGAGTGGGGTTGGTTGGAGGTGTTGAAGTTGGGTTGCGAAGGCTTCATACTTTGTATGTTGGCTTGTAATATGACTAGTTGCTACCTAATTTCTGCTGCCTGAGCTGA
The DNA here is from genome assembly GCF_019320115.1 of Miscanthus floridulus. Classification (NCBI taxonomy): domain Eukaryota; kingdom Viridiplantae; phylum Streptophyta; class Magnoliopsida; order Poales; family Poaceae; genus Miscanthus; species Miscanthus floridulus. Next base: position 43,123,359 of record NC_089584.1, read on the forward strand.
TGCTTGGGCTACTCGTTGATTTGCAGCGAATGCTATTGTGACCATATCTCTTTCTTGTTGCATGCTCTTTAACTGGGCCTATACTGTTGAAGCTCTTGCTCTGGAGTGGCACTTGGGGCTTGCTGCTCCTCGAATGCCGAAGGCTGGTCTTCGACCATGTTCTGTTCTTCTACATGATCTTCTGAGGCTGTAACATAAGTGCTATAGGCATTAAGCCTAGGTCATCCTCTCATCGAGGGCTCCACAGGAACCCTGGCGGAGGCTACTCTCTTTCTTGCCATCGTGGGTCTTGCTTGGCCAACACGTGGTGGGCGCCAACATTGGAAAACCCTAGGTTTCCAGCAGGTGGGACTAGAAAGAGTCAATTGAGTCCTTCACCCCGGCGAGGGCCTTGGGTGAAGGTGTATTAGGTGGGAAGTGGGTCTAGACCAAATCTAGGGCTTCATAAATGTGTCTAGCCCCCTCCCTCTATACAGAGTTTGTGTTCCCCTTTTATAGGGCACTGCTTGCTAAGGCTACTCTTTACAATTTTATCCCATGACGATTACAGTACATCCTTGGAATATTCCTACACTAATACAAACTGCTAAGGGTAATTCAGGTGCCGTCTTCTTCAACTGCCTTTTCATGATGGGCTGCAACCATAAGTCCATCTATGGCCCATGGCCTAGCACTGCTGCCCTTTAGGAAGTTCCTCGACCCTCAGAGCCTTCGTCTAGGGTGGCCTTCACCCATACCTACGCGTTGGCTCTCCATAGCCTTCCCCGTCGATGGCCCCCAGGCACCTTCGCTCCAGTCGATAAAACCTTCGCCATGGACCTCCTCTAGGCTCCATCACCGTAGCCTCTGGTCCTTTGCCCTGATCGGCTGATCAGGCGAAGGCTGTCATCTTCTTTTCCTGCACGTCATTCACAAAATTCGTTAACCATTAGCTCTTGTTACTGCTCCGGTCCCTAGCCTCCATGACTCATAACTGTGTCCCAACAGTTACTAATTACTAATAAAATAGATTTAGAATACAAGCAATCAAAGTAGTAGTTGAGGGGTGTGCATGTTTTCCTATTCTGATGATGAGAAAGTCCAGCGCTTTAAATACATAGAGCTGCGGATTTTCTCGTTATTAGAGTAGGAAAATGCATCAACCCCTCGACTACTACACTAGTGATTCGAATAGTAATGGCGACGAGCAATGGGAACATACTCGAGCGATGGCAAAGTACAGCACCGACTGTGACTCCAGCGAGGAGGAGGATGATCCGAAGTACTGCAACTCATTCAGCGAATCGCCACAGCACTAGCGAGGAGGAGGATGCTTTTTTCTGTTTCTCTAGAAACTCAAATCACCTTAGAATCCATGACTTTTTCTAGGTTGGGATATCCATGGGGATATCAATAACCCATTTAGTTATTTATGGAGGTTTTTCCATCCCTAGTCCTGCCTTCCCCTTGCTTCCAAATTATAGGCCTTAGTTTAAATAGCCGCAGATGTGGCCACACAAATAAAAAAATAATTGGCAGATGCAGCGCAACAAGCTACAGCAAGTAGGTTTTTTTGGTAATTTTTAGGTGTCAAATTCATGCATCTTTTAATTATTTATTATCATCCTCTTTTAGTTTTATGTTTATTTATATTATTATGAAAAAACCAAAAAGGTAACAATGAACTCACCGGATATATAAACAGGTGCATAGGAGAAAAAAATGAAAAGACGGATATTAGGTAAGTAACATTTTGTTGTAACCATTTCCTATTAAAACATGGAATAAATTTCGGTCTCTCCTAAGCACTGCGCCGAGCAGTCCTGCCAACACGCCCCAAAAATTTGATTTCGGACCGTGTCGAGCAGTCCCACCAACACGCACCGAAAATTAGAGGTCTCTCTTTTGCCCTCCGCGCAAAAAATAGGTTTACCATGCCATTGATTTCAGACAAGGGCATTTGTGGTAATGTGATGTCCACATAAAAGCACAAAGATTCGCCATCTCCACCTTCATCTCCATTCTCTAGCCACCCCCTCTGCCACCCCGCTTCGGACCCTAGGCACCATCGGCACAGCAGCTCGACTCCATCTCCACTCGCTAGCTGCACCCTCTCTCATACATTTCCAAACCCTAGCCTCGATGACGGTACAAGCCAGATCCAGATCCTCTACCTTGGCACCTACCATGACTAACCAGATCTAAACCCTAGCTAGAGCTAGATCTGTTACCCCTTCATCAACGTTGGCCGCACCAGCTCCGTGACCACGATGATAAGACCAGATCTAAACATGGACACGGAGGAAGAGGTACCCAAATTCCTTTTATGATGCGTGCTCTACTGTAGAGGCTAAACCAAGGATATGTAGATAGTGATAGGGTTACATATTTCCTATAGTTGAGTATAGCTGACTTGTGCTTTATTAGATTAATGACTTCCGTATAAGCTATAGTTACTAGTTAGGCCCTTATATGTATACTCTTGCTCTATTGTGTTGACATTTCGTAGAAATTTTAGTTAATAAATGCCTTTGTAATCTAGAAAGATGAAAGAACTTAAAATATGTGTGGGGCCAAAACCTGTGTCTCCAAAGGCAAAAAAGTCAAGCACAAAGGGTAGACACGGTAAAGATTTTGAATATATGCCTAAACTAGGAGAGGTAGTTGAGGGATTTGATGTTATAGATGAAATAGATTTAGATTTAGAAGATGAGCCAGTACCCCTAGCAATTGAGGTGCTTGTTTGATCTTGTATTTAGTTCAGAGGGGTGGGGGAGTGTAGGTAGCAATGCAATGCTTTACTGTTTGGATAGCAATGCAATTTGTACATACTTGCTGCTTAAGTTTGTATCTCCAATTTCAGTATATGGGTCAAAGGAGCCATAGAGGAGGCTTTGCCAGTAGGACAAAAGGCAGCACTGCCATGAGTCCTGGGTGAAGGCACTCCAAGCAGTTGAATTCAACATGACCAGGAGAGTTTGCTCATGGAGTTCGTACTCGGAGGGCTGCCGCTAGCAAAAGGGTGGAGGTATCAGCAGTAGGTGAACATAATTCTCCATAACCATGGACACCTATACGCAGGGATCAATTCAAACTTCATGAATTGACTAGAGACATTTGTCGAGATGGCACCCTACCTAGCCCTATGAGAGACTACCCACAGCCAGATGATGATAGCCATGCCGAAGAGGAGCCCTCTAAACTATCTAGACCTATGAGAGACTGCCCATGGCTAGATGATGATAGCCATGCCAAAGAGGAGCCCTCTGAGCTACCTAGCCCTATGAGAGACTACCCATGACAAGATGATGATAGCCATGCTGAAAAGGAGCCCTCTAAGCAAACTCCTGTCTCCACCCACCCGTAGAACAATGAAAGTTGCCTAGGTTGGTATTACCTTATAGATGTCTATTAACCAATTCACACAAGCTATTTGATATCCATATTACTTTTCTAACAATCTGAATGTATGAAAACTTTGTAGTATCATTATCGAGAAGTGTGAGGAAGCCGAGGCCTCGAACTTGTGGAATTTTGCTTGACAAAATGAGCAAATCAATGGAAAGATTGAGGATGCCCATCTCTGTTGTCGAGGGGAACAGAAGGCCACATGATCCAGTGTAAGCTGCCAAGTTTGCCTCAGAGGCAGGTGTACTAGTCAGGCATCAAATACCAATTTTGACACATTGGAAACATTACAAGAAGCCCTCCGGTGTCGTCCATTACAGGAATTTTGTGGATAGGCTAACTATATATATGGGTATCCTCTCTTAATATTCAACTATGTTTTGAGCAACTTTAATGGATTTACTTTTCATTCACACTACTATGTATAGTCAAGGATGGACATTGACAAGGCTCACCCACCAACACAAGAAGCTTGCTAGAATGTATTGTAGTGTGAGGTGCGGTAGGCACGCTATAGGTTGAAGCAAACCTACTTCAATGGCGTCCCTGCTGATCAGATCCCTATGACCTCTCCTGTCCCATGCATGAGTGATGCACAGTGGTGTGAACTTGTTGAGACTTGGTCTGGTGCTAAGAACAAGATGTGTGTGAACCCATTGATTTCCTATCTAGTCTTGCTATGGTCTACTTGTGCTGCAGTCTAACATAAATGAAGCTATAGGAAACATCTGAGATGAACAAGCGAAACCATGCAAAAGTGAAGTACCACCATTCTATAGGATCTCACTCCTATGTTATCCAGCTGCAAACATTTGTAGGTGATGGTTGTATTTTATTGTTACTCTTGCCTTTGTATAAATATAAACAGAAACTCATGTGCAATGTGAACAGAAGGAGAACAAGAGGAAGGCCATAGAACATGATCAAGGATTTGATGAACAACATGATGATCTAGGACTTGAACAACATGGTCGACCTGATAAAGATTTTAATGTTGTGGAAGTCTTCAAGGACTTCCATACTAGTATGAAAAAGGGCCTGACTGATGCTGCAAGAGCAGTAGTTGTAAGTACCTTCATTTGCTTTTCTTGAAATCTACTGAACCCATTGCCATAAAAGAAGGAAACACAGCAGGAGCTTAATGTGGCAACATCATTTAATTTTATAGTTACAATTTAACACCATTCAATATGGTACCTGTACATTGTGCTTATGTAATCTCTACTAGTAGTAGGCTACAAAAGCCCTTTGCATTGTGCTTATGTAATCTCTATCAGCAGTCATCAGAGGAAGTCCTATGCATTACTTGTTATGAATTAATCTCTTGGGTTTTTAGTTGAAGTCCTCTTCCACTATCTGTAACCTAATGTTTTTCTGATTGAATTTCACAGGAAGCTATGGAAGCTATGCAAGCAGAACCTATTGCTGATAGGCAGCAACCAATGACTAGTGTTGATGTTGTTTCTAAGGTTCTCTACCACTACCAGGGCAAGCGCCCCTCCAAGGCAAGCAACAAAAACCTTTTTGAAGAATGTTGTTATCCTGAGAAGCTCCACCAGAGCAGAGACATCAACAGAGTTGACACTTCAGGAGCAGCTTGTTGGTGAACAAGAAAGTACATCTAAGCTCATCAAACTAGTGGATGAACTGAAGGTGAGGACAGAAAAGGTTGAAAGGGACTTGAGGAATTCAAGCAACAACAACAGGAGGAGTACAATAGGCTCAGTGAGCTAGTCTTGCGCTTAAGCTCTCTTGGTAATTAACTCTCTATCTTCAACTTCTATGGCTTTATGCGGTGACCATTTGTGGTCTGTTGTGTGGACGCATGTGATGGTTTGATGTTGTGATACTCTGTCAGTGGTTCACTGCTGACGTGTGAAATGTTAATTGTGGTTATTTGATTGCCAAGCTGAATTGTTACGTAGTCAATCTATGCAGTAGTGATGATCTCAAATTACTTATATGACGAATGGATTGCACTCCACGCGGTAGAACCAGAACAGGCCATGTGATCAAATAAAAATGTGACATGTGGAGGAACTAGTGCATGACACGTGAAATAGCCAGAGCACGACACGTGGGCTATTAAAAATTCAACACGTGGAAGGATGTTGTCAAGCCACATGGCTGAATGAAAATGCGAAACGTGGATGGATAGTGCCATGACACGTGGTTGAATAAGAAACGGCCACGAGGACCAATAAAAAACACCACATGGTCCAATGAAGAAGTGACACATGATCTAACCGCAACACGACACGTGTGCCCATAGAAAACTGACATGTGGAACAACAGGTACACGACACGTAGTTCAGTAAGAACCTAAAACATGCAAGAACCGGAGATGGCCACGTTGTGCAATAAAAAGGTGACACATACCCAAACCATCTCTAATGCAATTGGCTATAGCATGTACATGTGGAAAGCATCTCCAATGAAAGCACCCACCCGCGTGGTAGCCCCCCTAACACGCATGCCAAAACAGTTCTATGAAGTTCTATTTTTTATCACAGATCAAGCCACTTCTATGACGATTTGCAAAAATCATCATAGAATTTCAAGTGTGACGTGACTTCTATGACGAACCTGTTTTCATCATAAATTCATCATAAAACTGAATTTATGATGAATTTGGCTCCTTCAGTGATAAAATTTGATCGTATTGAAGTGGATACTCCTACTAGTGAACCCCCTACCAAATCTCTCTCTACACTATGTTGTAACCCCCCGATTTTAGGTGCTTTTGAGTATAAGGATCATCAGCTGCTAGACATAGGGCATCGATTGGCCCTAACCAGGATAAACCGTTGTGTCCTCTTTGTGATTCTCATGTTCTTGAGTCCACCCGAGCCACTAGAGACCTATACTCTAACACCGACTCAAATAACTATGCTTGTCACGGTTCTGACCCCGTGACAATACCCAAACAAAAGAGACACAATATCACACCATCGGGTAACGACAAGTCTAGGCCAGAATGTATCAATGTTGAAAACCTAGCCTAGGCTACACCTATAGACTCCTTCTCATATTGCTCAAAGTCGAGGATTGCCGTTGGTAGAGAGACGATACGGGACATGGGAAAAAATGCAAGACAAAATTTATCTTTGAGTTCATCCCAGTCCCCATTCATACTTCCTATGGCATGTTTGTACCATTGCTTCGCCTTTCCCATGAGAGAAAAGGAAAATAATATCCACTTTAGATTTTCTTATGTCATGCCAGAGATGCTCAGACATTAACACATTTCCTCGAACTCTAGTAGGTGATGGCAGGAATTTTCATTATCGTGCCTAGAGAAGGGTTGTGCCTAAACCATGGCTATCAAGCCAGGGTGGAGTCCACTGCTAGATGAAAGATTTGGTTTTGGTAGTGGCTCAGTGAACTCGCCCTTTGAAGCGAACAGATTTTGAATTTGAGTTGGCTTCATGATGAAAAAGGTAAAGAAAAAATATTTTTGTTTTTATAAAAAGAAAAGATAAAGGATACAAATACGAGGATGAACTAGGTTTAAAGAAAATAGCAACCGTTCCCCAGCAACGATGCTAGAAAGCTTGTTGGTATTTCTTAATGTCTACAAAAGTTAATCCACAAGCATTCGGAATTACCGTTGTAGCTTTCACCCAGAAGTATTCAATGTATTATATTTTCCATAGGGAATAGAGGCATTTCCTTCTAACTAAATCATCCAAGGAAAACACAAGGATAGCTGGCGAGGGTAGAGAAGGATTCATATGGATTTTGGGTCTATGAGAAGATAAACTCTACTTCTACTTGCTTACTTCGAGCACTGGTGAACACCTGGTCTGCCAAGCATTCCCAGCCTATGGCTCTATGCCATACCTAGATGTGGGGGATTATAAGGGACAGATAGGGCTATCACCACCTGCCGCCTACCCCTCAACCATGAAGTACGAGGCAAACGAAGGTAGCCTCTAGCCTTGACACCATGTCTATGCTATCGACTACTACTCTAGCGTGCTAGCAAGGGTTATCCGTCTTTATCAGGGCCCTTCTACTAGAGCATCTGCCATGAGGACAGATGACGAACCTACAAGCAAGTAAGAGTATAGCTTATCTACTCAAACACTTTGAACCATAAGAATCACAAACACTTACTAAATACCCATTGAGGTACAAAGCCGGTGTTCATCGAGGTACAAGTGGGGGAAGGTTACCAACAATCCCAACACTTCTTCCTCGAACTCTCTCACATCTCTCCCTACTACTTTGTTAGAGCTAGCTAGGGCCTAAGCCTGAGCAGTGGTGCTCTTGCTCTTGCTCTTTGATGCTCTTGTGCTCCCTTGTGTGTTGTTGGAATGAGGGGAAGAGGTCCTCCTTTTATAGGTGGAGAGGAAGGGGTCCATGGAAATATGCTTGATCCCCATATGGAGGATCAAACTGACCTCAAACTATCATTTAGGTACATTGAACCTAGCAAGCACCTTGACACTGATGTTGGGCAAGGCAGTATGTGTCAATCGACCAAAGCTAGGGCCAAATGAGCCAGGTTGGGGTACGAGCGCACCTTGGGTGCGGCTGCACCCTAGCTGGTGTGACTAGCCACCGCCTTGCTCTAGTGGGTTCTTGGCTAGGCCTAGACCTCTACTATGTTGGTGGTTAGCCCAATTTCTTTGGTTGAGTGGGCCTTCTCTTGGTTCCTTTGCGCATGGTCTGCTTTACGCTCCTCTAGATTGTGCCTTTTGGTATGTTTTCCTAAAAATGATCAACTCACCAAAACTCATGGAATATGTTAGTGTAAGACCCTATTTACTAAGTTTGGTGTTTTGTTTGGATGGATTTTATATAATTGTTGGTGGTAAAAATGTGAGCTAAGGACTGCCAATAGACGTGGTGGCACCCCTGGTCGATGCCACCGCGAACATCGTCGACGATGGGCTGCTGCTAGTCGACGAGTACCCGGACAAGGCAAATGCACCTACCGATCCTCTAGCCTCCCCATGACCTACGCATAAATTTAGCTATAAAACTTTGTCGTTGTTACTCCAGGGGGTTCTCCCCTTGAACAATGGTGCACCGGGAGCACGCCCGCCCACCAAACTTTACGCTTTCATTGTTGTTTCCTCTTTGTCCCCCATTCGTCTCGGTAGGGAGCGTCCCTGGCGCCTGTTTCCCCCCATGAGCCCGAAGGTCATCGGCAGTTAGCCCCGTTAGCCTAGGTCATGCCCGTTTTGGCGTTAGGGCGTCAACCTATCCCATCCAATGGTCACGGAGAGAAGAATAGGGTCGTTCCATTCCCCGACCACGAGGCCAGGGTGAAAAGGTATGAGCCTCAAAAGTGAGTCAATTTGAGTAGAACAAGCGCGCCCTATTCTTAATGGTGATCCAAGGCATAAGAAATAAGTAGTGATGAACTCGAAGGAATGAGAACTTAGCTGTTCGCCGGGCCTGCGCGTCGACCCTTTTCTTGGTGACGATTTGACACGGCAAGTTGCGGGCTCAGTGAGAGCCGGATCCACCAAGCTGAGATCTTGAGGTCTGCCCCTAGGAGTCCCGGTGGAGCAGGCAGCATCAGGGACTCGTTGCCCACCGGTGGGACCTCATTGAGTGGGTGGAGCTCATCGTACCAGTTAGCGACGTAGGCTAGGCTCCCAAAGTTGAGGACCTGGCTAGGAGTGAAGGCGTCAGCCATGAAGGAGCACTCATCGGGAAAGCAGACACCGCTGTCTAGGATGGCAGCGCCTGCTCCAGTGACGACGCGGGTGGCTCCAGGCACTATAGTGCCTAAATTGCACTTGACGCTGCCCCCCTACCTGGCACGCCAGTTGTTGTAGGGTTAGAACCACGGCAAGCATTGTTATTCGAGGTGGTGTTAGAGTACGTGTCTCCGGTGGCCCAGGTGGACTCAAGAACATAAGAATCACATAGAGGACACAATGGTTTATCTTGGTTCGGGTCAATCGGTGCCCTACATCCAGTCGGCACGAGCTATAGTCTGGGGACTAAAATACTTAAGAATATTAGACTTTTAATTTAGACTTTCTAAATCTAACTAGTGATAATATTTTGGCTAAAATCTAGAGTAGTCCACGTAGTGGCGGACCCAGGATTTTAGAGTAGGGTATGCCCATGGCAAGAAAATATTTGGATGAGCAACATAAAAAGTTCACCTCTGGATTTGACAGAACACAACAAAGGCAAAAGGGATTTAAATTTTGATTACCTCTGGATGAAGAAATCAAATCGAGGTCGGATAGTCGCACTTCAGAGGAGAGAACTGGAGCAGTCGGGCTCGCCGGCTCCTATGGCTCGGGTCGCACCGAGCGAGCAGCTCTAGCTCCACAGCTACCGGGGGGGAGGGGGCATCGGCGCCGCGCGCGCGATTCCGCGTCCGTCGAATGGTCCAAGCTGCTGGCTGCCCTACCCCTATGGCAGCCTGATGGGTTTGGAGAGTGGGGAATTAGGGATTTGGGAGTGGGAAGGCCAGATGGGCCATTGGGCCGTCCGACTAGGTGTGGCCTGTGGGCTGCTTTCAGTTAGACGCGAATTACAGCGACAAAATAGTGAAGAATCACAATTTTGAGACCTTAACTATATTGTACATGTATATACCTCTCAGAACTACTAAAAATTTTCTTAAAAATGTTGGGTATGCTCGGGAATACCCGAGCACAACTGTAGGTCCGCCCATGAGTCCATGGACTACCTTAAATCAGGCTAGGTCTACCCATGCAGCGAGAGGCCTTAGCTAATTGTAACTTTTATATTGACGTGGTGAGAGTGCTAGCCATCTCAGCGCAGAGTCGCAGTGGGGGCGACGACATTTGTATAACAATAGAGATGGGATCCGTAAAGGAAAAAGGAGGAAAAAAGAAAAAGATATCTTGTGCTCATTTTATCGAACACATTCACTGCAGCTTCATGGAGGCACTAAATTCGATGTCCGATGGCAACGTCGAGCACATGGGAGCAGGAGGCATGGAGGCTGTAGATGCCCCACCTGAGCCGGCACTGTTTTCTTCCCCATCGCCGCAGCGGGATCCATGCGGATTGGTGCCGCGAGCGCCGGGATGGAGATAGCATGGGTGCGGCGGCGACCGTAGGCGACCGCTTTCGACGTGGCATCGCGTAGGCCTGCACGCCGCCGTGGTCAAGGTCAAGCCATGCTGCCTCCGCATTCACGCACTACTGTAGGCCTTGTTGGGATCGCACGCCAGGGTGTCGCGCTAGGTCTAGCACACGAACCAGGGACGTCGGGCTTGCCCATGTTGGGTCTGGCCGCACCGAGAACGGCACGCCCACCTATGCCACCTGGAATGCTGCTGGTGCTACCGACAACGGGGACACCTATTCGCAGCTCGCCCACCAAGCTGCCGCCCCGCCATGGAAGGGTGAGGCGCCCGGTGCCCTCGAGGTTGGCCTCTTCTCGGCCAGAGGGAGCCAGCGGGCTGGCCATGGGCACGCGCGACGCGGCCGAGCTGCTCGCGAGGCGGCGCGCGGCGCTGAGTGAGCGAGTTGGGGCCAGGCCGGCGCTGAGGATAGTGAGAGCCGCCGTGCTCAAAAGATCGAGGCCCGGCGTAGCCACGAGCTTGGGGGAAAGCTCTGTTGAGGCTGGTTGTTGTGCCTATTTCTGATCGTCGGATCAAAATCGGATGGACCAAAAAAAAAGAGTGACGTGGCCTAATGACGTGCTCGAGCTTGCCATAGGATTAGAATTAAAGAGATTAGTATAACTCAGGACAAATAACTTTTTACCATTATAATGGACGGCCACTCTCCAGTTCTCACCTTAGCAAATTCCCATATTCTTTCACCAGCGTTGTTCGCTCTGAGATACACTTTTACCACTTTTGCACTCGTAGCGCTCCAGCATAGCTTGCCACGTCAGCCCCGAGCGCACGAAGGGTGCAAAATGACCTCGCTTGCCCCTGCCCCCCCCTCGTCTTAGCTATCCAGGCCGGTCTCAGTTGACCCAGCCAGCCCATTTGCCCTGTCCCCTTGATCTCCCCCGCGCTGACAATGAATGGAGCATAGGTAGCAAATGCACAGATCACAAACTCATCAAGTGATAGAAACAAACCTAACAGTTAAGCATTGCATTACATGGCAGGTTTTGTTTTGGCCACTTCATAGCAGTTCCCCATCCATACACAAGGATGTACTATGGCCACATCCATGACAGGTTTTACATAACCGTTTGCAAAAGAAAAGACCATACAAGCTTGTTTCCCAAAATAAATAGGTTCAGGATAGCATGGGCCAAAATAAGAGACATTTTCAATTCAAGCTTTGTCTCATTTCTTCTTCCCCTTGGTTCCTACAGTCTTCTTTACTGGAGACTTCTTTGCTAGAGTGTTTTTTGTTGGAGTCTTCTTGATCTTGGTAGCTAGTTGCTTCCTCTTAGGTGTCATCTTTCTTTTGCCAGTTGCTTCATCTCCTAGCGGGTTCACAACGTTCACAACTACCAATTCCAGGCAATTGTTCCTGTGTGCATATAAACCATTTAGTGTTGCTTCTTCAATATTTTGCAAAATGTATAGTGAAGAATGAAATTGTACCTTGTAGGTATGTGGGGGCTTCCAGGTGCTTGGTATACAGTCTCTAGGGGTGTAGGTGTGTTGGGGCTTCCAGGTGCTTGGTTTACAGTCTCTAGGGGTGCTTCTTTGGCTGCTGCTGCTTTAGTTGCTACTGCTGCCTTATCTGCAGCTAGCTGAGCTGCTTTGGCTGCTCTGTCAGCTGCTTCTCTGGCTACTGCCAGTCTTGTCCTTGGTGAACACTAAACACTTGAGCCCTCATCTGCTTGGTCCTTCTTTGCCTTCTTTGGCCTTCTAGGTTTTGCTGCTGTCTTCTTTGTCCTCTTTCTGGCATGAAACAAAACAAATCAGGGTACACTATATAAGTATTGGTGAGAATGGTAAACAAAATAAGTTTAGAATTAACCTTTTCCTTGTTCCTGTCAGTGAGCATCTCCAGCTGCCACTCCTGTGTCCATACTCTCCACAATCTTTGTATTTTGCCTGCCTAGTTCTTCTACCAGTAGTTTCAAATGGTCCAGGGTACCTTTTCTTCCTCTCCCTACCTAGCTTCTTTTTTTCCTTGATTATTGGTGCATGACATTTAAAACCCTTGTGATGCCATAACACCCCCAGGCACCTTGTTCCTAGAGGCACATGTATGCACACCTTCATTTATTTGCACCTGCAAAGAAGCAAACCATTTGAGTATTTGAGTCAGCATTACCTGAAAAGCCATACAAAAATTGCAAAAATATTGTATGAGCAATGAAATGCAAAGTACCCTGACACTCCCACCATGCTGGGTTCTAGCTCTAATGATCCAAGGACATCCTAGAGAAGCACAATGTCCCCTAAACCTTTTAGTATCTGAATGAGCAGTAGCAAGTTCAAAATCTTTGACTATTGCATGTTGTCTTACCGCTAGCCTAAAATCATTCATGGATGGAAAATAAACCCCAACAGACAAATCTGGATTTTGTCTGTCCCAGTCAAACATTGGCTCTTGATCATCATGGTCATCAACTGGAACTGCTGCCTCTTCCATATCATCCTGCATCTCAGCTGTCATGGTAGGAATAGGAATAGCTTCCCTAGCTGCATCCTCAGCTCTCTCATCTGCTGCTGTGAAACCCATAGCCTCATAAACTTTATCCTCATCAGCAGCTTGCTTGGCGTCTCCATCCTCATTATCTTCTTGTAAAATGGTCAACTCAGCCCAATCTACTGGTTGTGCTTGTTTAGGTGGCATAGAAGGAGGAGGACTACTACAAGTGTCACCAGTGCCTTCAACATTATCATGTACAGCACTACCTTGTGTATTATCAGGAGCAGCACTCCCTTGATCATTACCAGTAGCACCATTACCAGCAGCATTACTAGGACCACCACTGCTAGCAGAAGTTACACCAGAGACAAACCTAAAATCAGAGCAAGCATTGACAGATTGATCATCTTTATTGACAACATCCACTACAAGCACAACTTCCTTTTCATTCCATCTAGCCAGTATAAGCTGCTGAAAATGTTCATCCCTCCTTATTTTCCATTGAGATGGGTTGTCAAGCTCAACCACCCAAACTGCCAATGTCTGTGAAGGTCCCCAGATTATCTTCCCACCCATTTCGTCATGAAACTTAGCTAGAGAATAATGCTGAGTCCTATCAAGCCAGATTTGGTGTTCCTGCTCAGCCATTGCCACTAGCCTGTACTCATCCTCAGCAATCCACTTAGAAACCTTTACAACTAATCTAAACACATTACTACGATCAATCCTGGCACAAACACAGATGCAATGTTAGGGACAACCTACTACACAGCATCCGCAGTCCCGTCCCATGAAAGTGAAGAGAAAACAACTAGGAAAATTAGGGTTCTTACCAAACAGGGCAACCACTAGTCGAATGCCAGTCCATTGCATCTGCCTTCAACACCGACTACATGTACTGTCCAAGAAAGAAAAGCAAGTCCATCATCATTCTCAAAAACCCTAACCCTAACCTGGAATCGTAAATGTGCAAACCCAAAACGGGGAATGAGAGTGTTGGTCCGGACGGGACATACCTTTTTCCCCCTTTTCTCAGCTAACGGCTTCGGCGGGATGGAATATGGAATGCGGCGGCGGAGGGCGGCGACGGCGAGGTCCAGAGCAGAGCGCGGGGGAGATGAAGGGGACAGGGCAAATGGGTCGGCTGGGTCAACTGAGACCGGCCCGGATAGCTAAGACGAGGGGGGGGGGGCAGGGGCAGCGAGGTCATTTTGCACCCTTCGTGCGCTCGGGACCGACGTGGCAAGCTATGCTGGAGCGCCACGAGTGCAAAAGTGGTAAAAGTGTATCTCGGAGCGAACAACGCTGGTGAAAGAATATGGGAATTCGCTAAGGTGAGAAGGCCGTCCGTTATAATGGTAAAAAGTTATTTCTCCCGTATAACTCCAACCAATGATATATGGCTTGTATAAAAAGCAGCTTATGGCAACAACCAGCTAATAAGATGATCCAATAAATGTGACTTCAGTTTAATATACAGGCCTCGTTCGGCTGACAAGAAGCCGGCTTGTTCGGCTTCTTTTTTGAGCCGGAATAGTATTTTTTTCTCACAACATTTCGATCGGAACAGTGTTTTTCAGCATAAACAGTGTATTTTTTTCATACCAGCCGAACAGGGCCTGATACTCTCTACAACAAAAATCAATCAAAACCTCGTTTCCATCCTTATTGACATTGGCCCAATCGCAAGGAGAGGCGCACAACTTTCTAGTATACTGGAGCTCCTATGGTAGTTGCATCCACTCTGCCGCCCATATCAGATGTGGTGCTTAGTCATTAAACTTGCTCCTGCATTTAGAAGGGTCCTGGCAAACAAGATATCATCATTTACTGAGATTCAAAATAAAAAATAACAAAAAAAGTCTGGGTGGCAGCATTTCTTACTATATAAGTTGCCTTAATTAACCGCTCATTGTAGTATTCTCCGTCCAATGCTTTCTTTGCAGCTGCCGCATAACTTACATCTCTAAATAGCACGTAGACCAAACCAGCATAGAAGTTCAACCATTGTAAAAAGTACATCGTAATATTATTATAAAATCCATCGTCCATATTTATTAGTATTATACACATGCTAACTTACGGGTCAACACAAATATTCGTCACTGTACCACCTTTGGTGGCACACATCTCATGAGCATTAGCCTCATCCTTAATCTGCAAAACAGATACGTTTGTGTACGTGTTACACGTATGGTTTATGAGACATTGACTAAGTGTCCAGATGTACCCCAAAGGCCCCCAAAAACATTGTTTGCATGCGCTCAAGCAAAGCCAAAGAATGAATGATTATTAAATATAAGCACAACAATAACCAACCTTCAGAGAATCATCGAATGGTTCAACCACACACTTGTCAAACAAGTTGTCCAACACTAAGCATAACTGTGGTTCCACACTCGGTTCCTGTGGAACTGAAAGCGGTGCCTCACTAATATCAAAATGAAACAACTAGCAAAATAAGCCCAAACTGGTACTCCCTTCAGCCTGTCCATATTGGGCCGGGACAAATGTTGGCAGCCCGTTATTTCGCTTGACGTAAGGCTTATATCAAAAAAAAAAAAAAAGGAAAAAATATATATTATCTCCCTTAACTTTTGCGAAAGTCTGTTTTTCCTCTCTAAACATTAAAACCAGTTAACTCATCTCCCTTAACTTTTAAAACCGTTCGTTTTACCTTCCTCTATGGTTATAAGCGGTTTTCAAAGGTGGTTTTGTCTTTTTCATTTTCATTTATTTTGGCTAAATCTTTGAAAAATGATAATAAATCACAGAAAAAATCATAAAATGGAAAATCCAATTTTATTGGTATCTACATGAGTAAATCTACACAGTGAATATATAATATGGTTTAATTTAGTATAATTTTTTTTGCTATAACTTTAGATCTATGTTTTTTATAATTAATTCATAGCTGCAGTTTCTATGACCCAATTGTGGTGAAATTTTTATGGAGGGATAATTGTTGTATGCTTAAACTGCAGTAAAAACTTTATACTCGTTAGATCATGTATTAGTTAGCTATAGGTTCATTGCAAAATAGAAAAGCCTAAGGCTGATTCCGGCCACGGACGGCCATCATCCGTCCTTGTCCACTCACCTCTCTGCATTGTGAGCATTCTCTCTTGTGTTCTCTTCTCCGAGACTCGATCCAACACATTCTTCTCTCTATTTTTTTAATATAGGATTATGCCTATGCGTTGCCACAGGAACCCGACCAGCCACGTTAGTGCTAGCCGAGCGGTGAACAAAGTCAAATTCAAAATACACACATGTCAATGGTTTTTCTATCGCGGTTCAGATTGCAATAAAATTTGAGTATCCCTGTTCGAACAAAATAGCACTAACATTCTCATATAGCCTACCGGAAATCCAAATTTCTATTTAACATGAAACCTGAGGCTCATATATAAGTGGAAAACTCTTTTTCCCTTTTTAATTACTTTTTGTTTTTTAAGCATCATCAGTATCTAATTTATAGAAAAAAATATTCACAATACATATATTAAAAGGTCGATTCATCCACAACCGATACATCGTTCTCCAGTGGTATGGAACTATGGATCCACACAGAGACTATTCCTTCTTCATTGCTCCTGTTTCTTTCCTTCACATAAACACTAGGAGCTCGGATTGAGAACAGTTGCAGAAGTGTTTTTTTCTCTCTCTCGATTTTTTCCAAAAACTCTGAATTGGGAGTATCTTTAACTCAGTGTGATTTATCCGGTTTTTATATGGTGTCAAATCAGCAAAATCACCATCCAAACTACCTAAGATATATATATAAAAAAACTCTTTTAAAAGTTGAGGGTAATAGAAAACTGATTTTGTAGAGAAGCAGAATTGATCGACCAACAATTGGAGGGGGCAAATTGGATGTTTTTCCCAAACAAATGAACCCTAAGACCCCAGCCCCGGCCCACCCGAACCGGAGAGGAACCCAACCCGCAAGCAACACCGCTAGCCATGTGGCGCCGCGCCTCCCGCCTCCTCCTCCTCCGCACCACCGCCGCCATCCCCACCCGCCGCCTCCTGCCTCCACATCCGCCGCTACCCCTCGCCCCAAGGGTGGCCTCCGCATCCTCATCCTACGCCACAGCCGCCGCAGCCGCGGCCGTGGCGGCAGTGTCGGCGCCCGCGGCGAGGGCGCCGCGGACGGTGGGGACCCTGCTGCGGCTCAACGACCTGCGTGACAACCCGGGCGCGCGGAAGCAGAAGACGCGCAAGGGACGCGGGATCGGCTCCGGCAAGGGCAAGACGGCGGGCCGCGGCCACAAGGGGCAGAAAGCGCGCGGCACCGCTAGGTTCGGCTTCGAGGGTGGCCAGACGCCGCTCCGCCGCCGCCTGCCCCGCCGGGGATTCAAGAACCCCTTCTCACTCACATTTCAGGTCCGTCCCATTCCTGCAGCATCTCCTGCTTAATTATCCTCCTTTCATTTCCCCTCTCCTCGCATCAGGTGTTCGGCCCCGTCCTCATCTCTGGCTATTCTTGTCTTCTTGATGACATATGGGCATTTTCATTCCTTGTTTCCAATCAGTATATCGATGTGTTCTAGTTATTTCCTCAAATGGTGCTTGATTGAAAACGCTACTTACTTGTATGATACAAAATGCTACTGATTTCTTTGATAAAAAAAATGACGCTTTATTGAAAAATGCTGCATAGTAAGTTGGCTTGCACATGACATGGTCAATCTGCGCCCTGGGTTGGCTTAGTTTCATTTCTCATCTTATATGCTCACCGAATGAAGGTTTTGTTATCTTCCTAGATGTTGCTATTTACAATTTACAATATATGTGAAAAAAATAGCAAAGCTTTTTAATCCCAAGCAATCTGGGGTAGGTTAGACGAAGAAAATTTTTGAATTTAGCCTATTATCGGCCAGTTTCCTGAACCCTTTTTATTTGACCTATTTGTGATTAAAGGTCTCAAAAGTAGCATTTATTGACTGTTTAATATGAACCATTGAAAAAGGGCTTTCTCAGTGCTGAAAGGTCCTATACAAGGAGGGTCTGGTCAAGGGATTTTAGGCTGCCTTAACCTTGCCTATTTTGCATGGAGACTATTTGAACCTAGGACCTCTATAGCATAGAAAAGTGGCGAGACTTGACCACTGTGATAGGCCTGACCTTCGATGTGCACTGTGAAAAATGCTTAGAATTGTGGTTTGGTTTATGTTGGTTCATGTGGATGTCATTTTTACATCATTTGTTGGGATAGTGCTACCTCACCTGCCATGGGCCAATTTTGTTAAATGATTTTGGGATCTTTAGTAGAATTATTATTCCTAAAGAAAGCAGAATGAGCTTAAAAGAAGAAACATGGCAACAAAAGTTTGCAGTTTGGTCTATATGGTACAAACCCTGCTGCAATGTTGTTTCTGCAGCACCATCCTGTCATAAATGCCTTGCAGAGATGTAGGTGGATGAAAAATCAACAAAACCTAAACATGCTGAAATAACCAAAGTATGCTGTAACTTTGCTCTTCTTCCTTACTTTGGTTTCAAATTCGACAGACAGTATGATTGAATAAGCATGCTGTTGTAGGGCCCTAGTTTTGAATTAATGCAGTTGACATAATTATTTGCATTAATGAATTTACTTGCCAATGTTTATGTGAACCGTTTGCGCAGTTGGACTAATTGAATGTGTGTTGTAGGTTAGTTTCGAGGTAGAGTATGCTTTCTTATCACCGTGGTGAACACGCACAAAAGAAGAAGAGAGAAAATGATGTAACAAGAATTCAAGAAGCATGATTACATCTCTATGCTTCTATTCAATATAGCCTTCTTGATCCATAGTTTGCTTTAGACTTTGGCTGCATTTGGATACATGGTGGGTATGGATTGCTTAATAAGAAGAGATAAATTAGTGTGGGGATAGAAAAACATAAATATTTTTAGCCCTATCCTATTGGTTGGAAAATTTTGGTGAGCTTGGATTATTACTGCATTGGCCAAAATTTCCCTTCATCTTATCATAGCTCTCCTAACCTGGTCCAACATAGATGACATTGATTGGAGCAGTGGTACTGTTTGATGCACATTTTGTGCCATGTGTCAGCGCCTATATTCTGATATGAAGGGTAGATGTGATGGAGAATAGTTGAGAAGATATTTGCATTTGGAGGATGAATATTGTTAAGAAAGTTGATTGTATTGAAGCTCAGATGCCACATGTATAAGTTATTTAAGTAAATCATTGACTAAATCTACAGAACTACAAATGCCATTGACGCAGACATTATACACTACTATCCTTGGCAATCATGCTCCCTCCGAGAAGCAAACGCAAGGACCAAGGAGTTTTAGAAAGCTGTAGGTCATTGAATTATCCTCATGGTGTGCAACTATTGAAATATAAATCAATGAGCAAACAATTTTCTTCAACACCACACTTAAAAAGGGATACTGCCTTCAGGAACTGTTTTGGTTGTATATGGTATGAATATATTGAGCAAATTGTGAATATTACTGATCCATCCTCATTCCAGCAAATTGTGAATATGACTCGAACCTCCTCGAAGTTTGAATTGTTTTCTGTTATAGCTGGTATGTCAATATTTGATGTTATTATTGTTTCTTTCTAATCAGCCCTGTGGACTGGGGAAAATTGCAAAGCTAATCAATGCTGGGAAGATTGATTCCTCTGAATTGATTACCATGAAGACACTAAAGGTACATAGAATTATTTCTTGAACAATACTGTGCTTTTGTTTAATGACATCAACATCTGTATTCCACTTTGGCAGGAAACAGGTGCCATTGGGAAGCAAATAAAGGATGGAATTCGTTTAATGGGCCGTGGAGCAGAAGAAATCAAATGGCCTATTCACCTTGAGGTAAACATGATCTCCATTCAAAAAAGTATTTCTACTAAAAGCAAGTGTGGAATTCACCCTATAGGCCCTGTTTGGAGATAAAGTATTTTTTGGAGTATCGGATAAATACTATGGTTTTGCAAAATAGGAGCACCTTGGTTTTCAAAAGCTGCTCGGTGTTTCGATACAACAAGCCTTGTAGTTTCTAAAACCATGGTTTTGTCAAAACAGTAGTCTTTTTGGAGTTCTAGAAACAACACTCTTGACCTTTTTTTTCTAAACCATGGTTGGATTACAAAACCACAGTTTCATGACGCCACAGTTTTCTAAAACTACGTCATCCAAACAGGCCTAGTTCTTATTTCCTTGCAATCCATCTTGTCAGGAGTAATATGCTTGTCTTTAATGTTCAAAAAACGAACTTCTGGCTCTTGCCTAGAAAAATTATGTTCTGCTTCTTGGTTCATGTGATGATTGAAGCTTCAAACATGCAATTGGACATCTACTAAAAAAACGGATTTGTTTTTTGCTAAACTTATATCTCCACATCACCATATGATCTATTATCCTGTCCATAATCTGTAATCATGCTGAGTACAGATAATAGCTTTTGTTTCAAGAAGGTGATTTGGAATTCAATTTCCTTGCAATCCATATGCGGCAGCACAAACTTAATGCATAGACATGAACATTTGAGTACTGATTAGTCTCTTGGTAGAGATGATTAGGTAGTTTAGCTTATGAATATTTGTTATCTTTACCTATCATTATCATTTGGTATGGGCCCAGCTATCAACTAATACTAGATGATCTTTTTTTTTTTTTGAACACAATACTAAATGATCTTGAATTGGAAGATGTAGGCAACTGAAAAGGCAAAATGATGAATCTTCTTTCAGTAGTCTTCTGATACCATTTGTGGTTGCTTTCATCATTTCGCAAGTTGAGATATCCATTCTCAAACAGCAGATGCACTGAATATTGTAGGTGTCAAGGGCAACTGCAAGGGCCAAAGCTGCCGTGGAAGCTGCTGGTGGGACAGTAAGGCTGGTGTATTACAACAAACTTGGATTCCGGGCGCTCCTGAAACCCGAGTGGTTTGAGAAGAAGGGCCGCCTGTTACCAAAAGCAGCAAGGCCTCCGCCCAAGCAACGAGACAAGGTTGATAGCATTGGCCGCCTGCCAGCACCGACAAAGCCACTCCCCTTCACTCAAGAGGAGCTGGAATTTGCAACCAAGCGCGATGCCGCCCGTGGGAGTGTGACCGCATAAGATGGGAGCACGTTGGCAGCACCTTTTTTTTTCTGTTCTACACAAGAAAGAAAGCATGCCCCACTGAATGTGCATCACATTAGCTTTAGCAGGGCATGTATTATATCTTTCTTTTCCCACAAGGAATGGGCTGTTATAAATTGAAGATCCATTCCTTGGACGTGGCTGTAGTTTGTGAACTTACCGGGTTTGGATTGACTAATGCCGTTTTTCTGAATAGGCTCATGTATGGTGTTATTTTACTTGCCATCTTTTGATCCTGGATTGACAGTTAAGGAATGCTGTTTTATCTGAAATAGGCTCATGTATGTTGTCTTACTGCCCACCTTTTTATCTGTATTTCTCGTTCCAGAATTTGTATCACTTGTTTAACATGGGACGAGCAACAAGTGGGCACCTCCCATGGGCCAAGTTTTCCTAACTATTTACCTTGGGGGCTTTTTAAATATGCTTCATTTTTTGGTTTATTCATCTGTGCTGGTAGAGTGCTGCTGATCACAAATTCACATGTGGTCTGACCATGCTATCGTTTATAACTGAAAGTACTGTTGATTGATTTGATGTAAGATAAAAATATTGTTCGTTGGCTAATAAGTCATGGCTTATAAGCTAAATATGACCAAGCGAACCAGCAGTAGTCATGAGTTGGCCACTTACTGACTCAAAACACTACCACTAGTAGATGAGACTGCATTCATAGCCAATCATGCGTCTTCTTCACGAGGCGTGTTGTCTAAATTATACAACAAGTATATAGGAAAGCATCTCGATCTGTTACCGTGTATCGGTGTATGTATGCGATGAACAATGCAGATGCAGCGTTGTTGATTTATCACCTCGGACTGACACTCTGACAGTGAGAAACGAAGAGGCAATCACCTGCTAGCTTGAACCTGGCAAACTAGGATTGGCTGCATCATGTGCTTTAGACAAACTGCTGACAAGCATTAATCAACTCTTGATTAAAAAGCATAAATATTCAATGATGCATACTCTACTACTCCCGTTTCGAAGAGCAGCCTGAAGACAAAATTTGTTGCAAAGCCGAAGCCAATGTACTATAGAGTAGTGCCGGTGACTCCTAATTCATTTTGGCAGGAGGAGAAAAAAAGGTTTCTATGAACAGTACTGCTACAGCGCGCTGCGGAGGAGCAGCCGGAGCCACAAGAACGGAGGAGAAGCCAGAGCCACAAGAAGGTCTGCCAGACTACTAAACACACCCTAAGTGTGCTTAAAAGATATATCACAGCCAATAATATGAGGCAGATGCTGTTCATGGGGCTTGCTGTTGGCATTTGCAGATTTCTTTATGCTTTCACCGGACTCCCCCTGTTTTGTTTTGATCTGCTTTTACTGCATCCACTCAGACCCCGGAGTGTGGCACATACGAACTTGGGATGATCACTATAGCGCTATAAAATACTGAGTTTAGCCATGGCTGCTTTCAGTTAAGAGAGTTTAACCGTCAAAAAAAGATAAGCACTATCGTGTTCCTTCGACTGTTTCCCGTTTCAGTGCCAATTTTCTCACTTCTGCCTTTTGTCAAGGAGTCCTTGTACACGTATCAAGGATAACCAGGCCAGGCACCAGCTTCTTGATGGTTTCTTCAATCACTCAATCAAAGAATTGCTCTGCGCGCTTGCCGCGCGTCATTTTGGTAATCACTCAATCAAAGAAAAACACCTGCAAAAACGGACACCTGTCCGAAACTAATGCCAGGCCAGGCCACCGAGTTATCTGAAAAATTAACCGCGCCCCTTCTACGGGGTGGTATAGAGAATGGAGCCAGAGTGATCTGGTAAATCTTATCGCAGTGCTGCAGACTGCACTGTAGATGCCTGCCATGATAGGTTACGCGGCTTCCCAGTTGACCAGAATTAGATCACCCTCGTTAAGCATGCATTTGTGCAGACTTCTTGGTAGCACAGCATTCATTTTCTTAGTGTAACCATTCAGTTCACGGTGGCATAAACAACCATGTAAAATCATCATGCGTAGGTTAGATAGAGATCCGATCCGAACAAGACCAGATCACTTTAGATGCCATGATAAGTTACGCGGTTTCTCGGTTGACCAGAATTAGATCAGATAACCCACATTAAGCTTACATGTGTGAAAACTTCTCGGTAGCACAGCATTCCGGTTTTTATACAGTAACCATTCAGTTCACGGTCCCATAAATATAAGCATGTAAAATCATCATGCGTAGATAGATGGAGATCCGAACAAGACCAGATCATTACCGTCAACCCGCAGAGGTACTGCATGTTTGCTGCCGAATAACACAACCGGGGCGACAGCGTTGCACAGACAAGTACGGAGTAACACATAGACATGGTTTATTACAATTAGCATTTGCAGGTTTATACCCTCGTTTCTATGGTTTATAAGCCGGCTGATGTTGTTTTGTTGTGAGAGAAAAACACTGTATCATGGTTGATAAGCCTGGCTGATACGATCAAGCGAACAGGGTGTTATTTACGCTAGTTCTCACCAAATCGTTGGGCCGCAATGTGCGCTCTATCCTTTTGTTAGTTCCCAAAAAAATCCATCCACTCAAAGTGTGGCACAAACATACTGGATCATCTTTATGAGTAGGCATATATAAGCAGTTTGTTTAGTTTAAAAATATGGCCTAGCAAAAGGAGTAGAGAGAGTTCCTTTGTCAGAGAAATAACACAAGATCAGTGCTACCTTAGCAATTCTGAATGTCTGCTTGCAGTTAAATATAGTGCTGTGTTCTGCCTAATATATACTTCCAAATTTAGATTTTTATTAACTCAGTTGTTTGTCATTTGGTGAGCTAAATCATTACATGTTTCCCAGTTTGCTCATCTGTCAGACTGTCACAGTTATCATGTCACTGCCAAAGCTGAATGCACTAGCTCCTTCCAACCAAATTTGGTGTTGCCAAAAGTTACAGTTCCCGGCTACTAATGCCATGACCATGAAGCAAGGGATCGTCCAAGACCAGGAATTTAAGTGCAGTAGAAAACTGCCGCCGCGCCTGAGGGTGACATATAACATCCGACGAAGAATTTATGTCCTAGTCCTGCATACAATAGAGGCATCGAGATCCTTAATTGTTTCAGTAACATCGATCCCTCTAAGTAGGCAGTAGGCTGTAAATGATTATTGCCCCGGCACCACCAGCAAGAGATGGCTCGAGCTGATGCATAGTCTCTCCAATCAGATAACGAAAACAATTGCAGATTAACCGATTGACTGCAGGCCTTAAACCAATCTCCAGCTAACGCTATCATGCTAGCATGATACACCACTCTACTAGCAGTAGTGCATCTTTTTGCTAGCTAGGTTAGATAGCTAGAGTACTAGCTAGCTCCCCTCTACTACCGACCTGCAAACCCTGAGTGCATGCAACACCACATGCGTCAATGGCGAAACAGTACGCTGCTGCTACTAATGCACTTGTTTAGGCGCCAAATGGACCACTCCAGCACCATCGACTCCATCTCGTGGCCATCAAATTTACCGCAATCAAAAACACGTACGCGCACGTATGTAGTTGGTCGCGCAATTCGGGAGCTTTCAACCACATCGTGCGTGCCTCCAATGGCGGTCCATGGCCACCGCCCCTAGAGCTCTCAATGCAATCGATCGGGTTAATCCACTTCTTCCTAGTAAATATATATATAAAACTAGCACTAAGGGGTGTGCGTATGTGGTGGTGTGAGTGTATTGCGTAGAGTATAGATACTATAACTTGTACGCTAGAACACTACAGAAATATTTTTTAGGGGTGGCTCATAACCCTTTGTAGGGGTGATTTGGCCAGTCGTCCCTACCAAACCGTCTCTACAAATCATGTATTTGTAGGAACGGTTCTTAGGTCGCCCCTACAAATCGATTTATAGAGGCGGCTGTAGTACCAGTCGTCCCTACAAATAGGTTGGTACTACAGTCGTCCCTATAAATCGATTTGTAGCCGCCCCTATAATACCTATTTGTAGGGGGCGGTTCATTATAGAAACGCCCCTATAGTACGTTTTTCCGTAAAAAAAAGTTTAAATTTACAATTCAAATTAGACCAGAACACTGTTTGTTTCCGCGTATTCCATCCAGCGTTCACGTTGCCGAACGCCCCGCGACCAATGTTCCAAACTACGTTCGCGTTGCCGAACACCCCGTGTTGCCGAACGCCCCGCGACTAGCATTCCGAACCTCTTAGACTACAAGCACAAGAATATTATATAAACTACAATTACAAGTCCAATTCACAAGAATATATATAATCCATCATTAAATAGACATAATTCACAAGGTAAAACCAATGTCAAATTCCATATATATTGTTATCAACGTCCTAGAGCTAGCCTTTCAGTCTCACGAAGATGTTGGTACTGAGGATTACTACCTAAGTCAGACTCTCGGTCAAGGTAGGCACATTTGACGTGTACAATCTGGTTCAATATGAAATTGCAAAGGTCGCCGAGAAGCTCTAAGAGTTGGTCATCCTTGTATGAGTCTCTTTTCATTTCTCTCTATTCTTTCCACTACAAGAGAACAAATTTTGGTTTAATATTTTATACCATGTACAAAGTTTTTATACTACGGGTGAATAGGTTCAAACTTACTCTTAAGGGGTGTCTCCTGTAGGCACCAGTATTACTCATCATAGAATATATATAGTATCCACAATGTACACTCTCAGGCTTCTGCTTGGGGCACTGTGTGTTTTGTATATGGAAATATTAAGTAATGCTTTTAACAGTTATGTAATGGAGTACTGAAGAAGTAAGTTATACTTACCGCACATAGTGTTTTTATAGCCAGTTTTTTCTTCCTTGCTGGATCATGCCTTCCGTGATGTGTAGTGACATAGAACCTAAATGCCCTGTTCGAATTATTTTAGCAAATACAACTTGTTAGTATCCAAAAGTAAATGTTATAAGTATGTATACAAACATATAAGCTAATGAGGATTGTCGATATGTATACGTCTTGAGAATCGATATGAAGTCTTTGTATGTCACCGGATCCCTATCTATTGAATCAAAGAATCATGCCATGCTCCTCCCGACATTGACGGCTATACAAATCCATTGGTTGCTGCATAGATTTAATCATAGAACTAGATAAGTTCTTTTACATCGAATAAAATATATCGAACAAATCTTTAAGTATAGAGTTAAACTTACTCGAAGTTATATGGTAGCCATATAGTAGAGTGTTGTTGGAGAATTTTAAAAGCCAGGGCAATGTATGCTGCAACCTTAAGAGACTCTTCTTATAGTTTCACCGTACGGATGTGCTCTTTCTCCCGAAGAGTCTTTGCAGCAGCTAGCTCTTTGGCATCCAGTTTCTACTGTTTAGGGTAATTAAAATTTATTTAGGCTATAGCTTGAGGGTCTATATACCCGGCTTTCACACTTGCATTCTACAAATCACAGCGTGGGTTAGTTACAATAAAATTCAAAGATTACATTCATATCATATCGGGAGGACAAGGACTTACAAGCACCACATACGAATTAGATTCATCTCTATTGCTCCTAAGTAAAAGCATGTCTGCATATCATTGAAGTCAAAGATAATTTTCTCTGCTAGGCTTCCAAATATATCGGTGGGAAAGCATGCTTGTATGAGGTCTATGCTCATTGGGAGAACACGCAAGTATCAATCATGGAACCTTCTCATTCCAAGTGGTAGGCGCTGGATGTCCCGGTTTAGTAGAAAGGGCTTGCCTTTTTCATATGTTTTCGGGCAATCCTTTGACCATTTGATGGCATCAATATTTAGATACTGCTTTGACCATTTGATGACCATTTGATGGGACTTTTTAAACATGGTTCTCAGGCTTGAACTGGTCATGGGAATACCACTTGAACACCGACGAGACATCTTTTATCGGAACATAAACTGGCCTTATGGTGATTGGATGCTTCTTTTGAAGTTCCCATTCAGGCACGTCCTCATCTTCTTATGCATCACATTCTTCAGGAGGCACTCGTTGTTCATGTATCGGCTGTGCTTGTTGAGAAGACTGTGGCATCTCATCATGCACTTGCTCGGTACGAGCTGGAGAAGGTTGTGGCATCTCATCAGGCACATGCTCGCTAGGAGGCGGGGAAGAATGTGGCATCTCAGGAATGTGGTGGTCACGAGACGGTGAAAATTTCTCCCCGACCTCAACAACTTGCTCCAAATTTTAGAGAGGGGGATGCGGCGAAGAAGTAGTCAATATAATGTCCTATTTGTGCTAGAGGATGAACTGCCCAATAACGTCTCCGAGTAACACCAGCCCTTGGGAGTTGCGTAGTCTATCCTCCACTGCATGAACTCGGGCTTCACGGTATACACCTCGACCCTAGTGTAGTCTGGCGGTATCTTATTATTGTGGTGTAAGCCACCGGGAGTCTAGGCTCAAAAAAAGTAGCACTAGTATATGTATATATATATAAAAAGCGCCACCTAGCGAGAAACTTTGCCGAGAGGAATTTTTTATTTTTAACACTTTTTAACTATTCTTAATTCTAATACTATTTGTTTTTTTTAAAGTAACACTTTTGGACGTGCCTGTTTCTAGGGCGCGGCAAAACAACTCTGCCACGCCATGCATGGCGGCGCGGTAGGGGTGCGTAAGTGGCAACGTCCCGCCCCGCTGGTCGCTGACGTGGTAGGCCTTGCCGCGCCACTGATAAGGGTGTGGCTGTGACGCGCCACCCGTCAAGGTGCGGCAGAGCCAAATAGAGGCCCGTGGCCCAGTCCCATTCCTCCCTCTGTGTTTCACTCCACGCCACCCTGCCCCCACCGCCGTGTCTCCTAGCCCGCACCGCCGCGCCATTGCCTCCCAGCTCCCCCATGATCGACCACCGAATTTCCCTCCCTACCTTCCTTGAAACTCCTCCTCGACCTTATCAAGGTAATGAAGCTCCTCCTCGGCCTCCATGGCGGATCAAAGGATTTGAATGAGTAGTTAGGGTATGGAGGAAAATATGAGTTCGTTAGAACGTTGGATTGAAGGATTAGGATTAGGACTGCCAATGTTAAGGTTAATTGGTTAGTTAGAATTATTATTACCATATATTCTAAGGTCATTTTTTATATAAATTTTGCTTGTTTGAGTTTGCATCTAAACTTTTATACGTGAATAAATATATGGACACACTATTGATGTACCAAATTTTATTTTTAACTGACTAAAGTATAGTTTTTATATAGTTTTCATGTTTGCATCTAAGATAGATTTTGCACCAAAGTGTAGGTTATATTTTATTTGTTGTAATACAAATGGTTCTCATTGATATTAATTTATGATGTTTTGATTTTTGTTTGTTAAATTACAACCGTTTTGTTTGATACAAGAAATGTATCAAGGGAATTTTGGCGAAAACGGGGTCGTCCTCGAGAATTATACCCCGACACGTCTAGCAAAGATGCCTCCATCCCTCCTGACATCCCTGTCCCTAACTGTGACTGTGGTTTCTCGGCCGACATATTTCAACCGAGACATCCAGACACAGTGGCGTGTTGCTTCTACACATGCAATCATTTTAATATAAGTAATTATTTTCACTATCTTTTTTTCTTTATTTGTGTAAGTAGGCTACTAATATTTTATTGGAATCTTGTTGTGTAGGCCCATGAGACATGCTTTTTCTTTCAGTGGATAGATGGTGCAGACAAGTTTAACCCTAGATATCTCCTTTTCTCCTATTGGTGTAGAGAGAGACATCCACATGAGCACTTCCAGCTGTGGGTTAATCAATGGCCAGAGCCACCAAAGGCAAAGGAAAAGAAGAAAGAGAGGTTAATTTACAAAGCACCTCCAGTCAAGTACGAATATGGTGTTAAATCCAACTATGGTCTAGTCCCTTCAGAGCTTGGAATAGGCCATTATTGCGGTCATATGGTTGACTATGATGAGGTTGGTTATTTTTCTAGTAAACATGAAATCATATTTTGTTTCTTTTGCTAAGACATATATGATATAATTTTTTATTTGGATAGAGCACTAGGAAATGCAGGTGGGAATGTTATGATGGTCAAGCTAAGTTCTTGGATGAACTAAAGGGGAGGCAAGTAATTGCATGGAAGAGGGGATATGGACCTGACTACGTCAACCTATTCGTTAAACATCACAAAAACAAGATGCGTGAGTTTGCTAGACAGCGTGATATTCGTAACCCGATCGATGTTGGGCTTGACAAATAGGGATTGGAGAGACGGAGGGCGTTAGAGGAGGAGAGAGCAAGGAAGGAGGCAAGGGAGGAGACAAGAGTACAGATGTAGGTCTTAAATGACTATATTGTTGCATTGTGTGCCAGTGAGTGCTTGAAAGCCTTTTTATTTTCGTTGCCTGATTTTAAATGTAATATAATCGCGTTGCTAACTGGTTGCATTTTATATATGAAGGGATTGGATGTAGCAAGGACCATGTCGTAGAGGTGGCCCATGCAAGGTATGAGGAAAAGAAGTTAGATGAGCATAGAACGCGACGTGGTCACACCATCCAATCTCTGATTTGTGTTGGCCAATGATGGAGATGAGGATGAGGACGACACTGCCTAGTTGAGCAATCTCATCGCTCTTGCTGAGATGGGCTTGCAGGCGGAGGAGGCGGAGGATGACACTGGCAGACTGAGTGAGCTCATCGCTCTAGCAGAGGCAGGCTTGCAGGCGGAGGAGATTGACGACGCATTCTTCACTCAGGCCACAGAGGCCACAGGTGAAGCGGAGGTAGCTTACTACAGGCGACAGGCAGATCAGGGCAATGCAGGTGAGCCGAGACACAACAACGAGGTTGTGGTAGAGGACTGGTACTCAGACGACGAGTTGCTTACTCAGTATGTTTCAGACTGAGGATTGGATAGGTGTGCTAGTTCAATGCTTTAGATTTGATATTTGTATTGTAGTAGAACTTTCTTGGTGCTGTATTGAGTTTCATTTGAACTATTTATGTATTGTACCCATGTAACAAACACTGTTTAATTTTTGTAACGGGCATTGTGTTATCTCAAAAAACTTTCGCCACAAAAAATGGTATTACAATGCTGTAATTTGCATGTATTTGTTACGTTCTCGGTATATAATGCTTTTTCTTTTGTCATTGTCACACATTCAGATATTACTTTTGGGTCTTAGTTTGGTGCCCATCTTATCCAAACATTATCTAGAAGATTATTCTCACCATTGCGATAATTTGAAACCCCCTAAATTATATGCATCAAAATCTTGTTGCTGCTGATGCGTTCAGAAGGGAGTCTGGCCAGCGCCCAGCATGGGTTTACCATGGGACCGTCCATGGCACGGCAAAGCTGACATGCCAGTAGCCATGGAGTGGCAAGGCTGATGAGCCCCCAGCCATGGCGCGGCGGTCATAGCAGCAACAAATAGAACATGGCACTTCTGTTATGTTCTCACATGAGCCAAGTTATTTCATCGTGTCGGTTTAATGAATAGGTCAGCAAGAAGGTTAAGTGCACGAGACAATCAATACACAAGTTTAGCCATACTAACTTGTACACGTCCCAAGTTCATCGCAAGTTCGACAATACCTCTGTTCAACATAAGTTCAGCAAGTCATAACTATAACACAAGTTCATCAATACATAAGTTTGACATTACTCGACATACTACATGTTCCATCAGTATATGGGTGTCTAAGTACAAGTGCATCATGTCATCCTAAAGAACTCCTACGACCCAGGAGTATATGGGTACCATGGACGTCGCTGCCTCTTCAGACATGAAGGCAGCACGTTAGGGGTGAACCCAACATTGGTACAGTCTCGCTAGTGGTACACCCGGTGGTACTGCTGAATGTAACTAGAACCCTGCAATTACAATATAGGCATCATTACTTACAATGTTCAAGTAATTGTAACGTATATCATGAATGGTTGTTTCAAGTACATGTTCATCGAACTGTGTAGGAAATGGTGCATCACCAAGCTGAGACATCCCAATCTCATTGTAGTCCTCCTCGTTCTTGTCCCCATCCTCGTCCTCCTCAATGTCATGCTCCGCAGGACCCTTGCCTGCATTGCCAAGAGTAAGAACATAAGAGGTCCCACCAGCCATCATGTTAGAGGAACCTACTCGTGTCGGCATAGTGCTCGAGCATAAGGAACTAGATAGGTCTGGGTCGTAGGGCATCTCCCATGGAGTATCCACACAGCTGAGCTTCTGTGTCAGCTTCTTATAGCTTCTCCTCACTTTCTGCAAAAAAAAGAAAACATGGATGAATGAGTCATGGGAACCATTTGACCACTATCATGGCTGTACATCGACGAAGACGTGTAGAATGCCGTGCGCCTCCCCTCTGGTCTCGTGAAGTCGTACGGTTGCTTCGTTGGATAGACTTGTCAACTGTGATGCCTGCATACACAAGCGAGCTAAGTTCGTATCACTACAATTCATAGGAACGTCGTGGTGCAGTTGTATTGAAATTCAAATTTCTTACCATGTATCTCTATTGCAGGGATCTCTTAAGTTGTGTCTCCATCCTTGTCGCCTCATCGTACGCATCAACGATGTCTTCCTCGTCTTTGTCCTCATTAATTGGCTTGTTAGTGTAGAGGGCATGCATATGTGTGCGGGTACTCCTATGCAACCATTGGAGGTAGCGGTCGAAGTTGTGTTGGTCGTGCGGTGGTATCTTGGCGATCAAGACCCTTTGCCGACTGTCCCAGTCGTGGATGAACGTGGCGTGTGTCACGGCCCAATTCTTCTCCTTGTACCTATTCCTTCGATCGTACCTACAAGTTTATCGTAAGTTAGTGGTTGTATATATGCACATGACTGCTAAATTATTATGTTTTAGTTGTCGCACCCGTGCAACTTTCTATTGGTTGTGTACAACGGCAGTGGGCATGGCTGCAATCTTTCAAGCTGCCTATACACCCTTATAGGGTAGTGCATCTCGACCACGTGAAAGAAAATTAGTGGCCCATTAAAAAGCCACTCGTCCAACTCTTTCTTAGTGCGAGGACTCAGGTACCCCTCTAGCTCAAATCTATACCAAGGACATCAATTCACATAAAAGTTAGGTAACTACAGTTAGGTTTTTGGAATAATAAAAAAGCAACAACACCGACTAGCAGTATCAAAGTGATCGTTACCTGGTGCTATGTCAAGACGTCTAGCGTGTCCGAGTATTGCTTGTACTGCACTTTGGGTTCCCTCTAACTACCTCTGCTTCTTGCTAGATGTACAGAGCAGTCGGTCCTACGTCCACGTGATTCCATGCTGCATTGAATAGGATAGTCAGTCACAAGTGCGGCATCAAGTTTGAGGAAAATAAAAAATCGATGCACTTATAGGTAAACCATGAACAACAGGCCTCCCGACTAGCCATCGCTCCCAACACCAAACCTGTAGTAGGTGGGAACAACCTCCTAGGTTGGCACCTCCTGTACTACGTCGGTAGGCAACGCAGAGCTGATGATAGATTTATGCTAGGACAGCGCTGCCCCAGCTGTATGCTCCTATATTCTCCCATGGTTGGCTCAGTATATTGAGGAAGGCCTAGCTGATGGTGTTACCCGACACGTCAGAGAACATGAAGGCGCCTAAGAAGTGCCACAGCCACACCCTAGCATACCTCTTGATCTCCTGCTCTAGCGCGTTTGAGTGCAGCGACACCTCAAAGTTTTCTATTATCTAGACCGAACTGACACCGGATGTTTTCCTAAAATATTTTACAAACATTAAATTAGAGCTGACATCGGATGTTACATGAGAGCTGAGGGAACAAAAAACATTAAATTAGACAAAGACAATACGCATCATAAAAGTTATGTACTACACCCTCCATCTAAATAGCAAAATAATTTGTAGAATATGTGCTGGTGTCAAAATGGTAAATGTTTGGAACGTAGAAATTCTTACTTTGCTCTCTTAGCATCCTCATCCTCAGGTGGTCTTCTGCCACAGAACTGCACCACCAAGTCCATCCAGTGATCATTATCAAGGATCCTAGTCACTGGAAGACCCCCAACCACAGACATAGAATCATCTTCACATCCTGCATCGTGATAGTCATCTCGCCGCACGGAAGGTGGAAGGTGTGGGTCTCTAGCCTCCACCTGTTGGTTTTTAATTCAATACAAGAATTTTTTAATTCAAACAATGAGACAAATCAATGCTTTGTACTGTCTCAAACATGTATCAAATCATACCTATCGACAACAGTAGTGAGAAATGTAGGGTCGAGGATCGGTAGCCTAGTGTTGAAGACCTAGACGATCTCAAGGAAGCCAGCACGCTATATGTATGGCCAGTATCGCTCATCCTAGCGGTGCGGCTGGTGCGTGCATGGTCTAAGAGGTATGAAGTCCTCCTAAAGCTCTGATAGGTGCTTGGCTCAGTGGTCCTTGTCGTAGTGCAGCTCAAGAATGGGGTACTGCGGATGATGATCCCCCATCCTGATTCAAAATTCAAATGGATATGTTAGAACAAACATTAAGAGTACTATAATATGATGGAGCATTAGTGCATAAAAACAAAGTAAATGTAAAAGGAATAAACTATTATGCAAAATTAGAGAATAAACCTATATCCTAATAAACATAGCTCCAAGGTTCCAATGTACTAACATAGTAGTTTTAAATAGCATAGCAAACAATTAACATTAATATAATAAAATGTATGCTATATGCGTCTGCTGCTATTGTCTTCTATGCCTGCTAGCCTTGTGACCAGGTTCTTTGCAAACGGAGCAAAGATTCCTGCCATGGGTCTCGTTGAAGTCTCCCCCTCCATACATGTCTTCGTCGTACCCTCTCATAGCGTCCATGTCCCCCTTGAGTCCCTTCTTCTTTCTCCTACCCTTGCCTACCTTCATTAGATCCGGATGCAGCACGTAGTGATAACCATGATAAGGTGGCCACTGTGTCAGGTCAAGGTACGGCTTGAAGCTCCTCTCCCAAATACTAACGGTGTTCGAACGGAGATACAATGGTAACATATATGGCAGATCCTCATAGTTATACCTACGAAACCTACAGGCTATGATCATATGAGAGCGAGGGCCATGCATGATCTAAGGGACATTGCAATTGCACTCTACTTTTTCAAGATCAACCCGGTAGTTTCATCCACCATAACGTTCACCGCCCAAGCTTGTGCCACCCTTGCCCAGTACACTAAAGATATGGTGGTGGGGTCCATATGTCTCGACGGTGTGCTGCTTTGCCAATTCCTCGGCTTCCTTCAAATGTTTTGCTCTGGCCTTTCCAAAATGCCCCTGCTCAGCTATATTCCTCTGCATAAGTTCCCACCTCTTGACAAAATATTTATTGCACTTATAAAAGGAGAACTCAACAATTCCAGACATAGGCAACGATCGACCTCTGGTGAATACACAATTGAAAGACTCTGAGGAGTTAGTGGCCATGATGCCATACCTAAAACCCCCCTCGTCATATGCTAATGCCCACTTAGCCTTCTATTCCATCTGCGCCTCTAACTAGGCCTTTTCCATTTCATTTAGCATCTTGTCTAGTTCTCTCTGTCTCCTTGCATTGGTGCTTTGTATGTACACAACATAGAGCCTTTACCTTGTCACATACCTCATTCTTCCTCTGACGCCGCCAGAAATTAACGACAAAGTGTCTCATGCACCATCTGTGCACTAGAGGCGGGAACCCATATATATGCTCAGCTGCAGCATTAAGAAGCCTTAGGTGGCGGTCCAAGATCAAACATATAGTGCGAGATGGGCAAAGCACTTGTACATGTTGAAGTCGCATGAACCATGACCACGATTCATTGTTCTCTTCCTCTGCCAAAGCAAAAGCCATGGGTACTATCTGGTCCTCAGGATTAATAGCAGCAACCATCATCAAGGTGCCCCTATACTTTCCTGTTAGGAAAGTGCCATCAACAAGTATGACTGGCCGATAAAATTGGAATGCATGTTCCATTTGCGCGAACGACCAAAACATACGATAGAGGACATGCCTCAACGGGTCCTGAAAATACATCCCTCTAGTGTCCACAAACTATTTCAAGTCAAGGTTGTAGTAATGCATTGCACATAAGATGTGGGGCATCCTATTGTACGCTTCCTCCCAACTATCCCAATGAATCGCCAGGGCAATTTGCTTAGCATGCCTAGCATTTCCATACTTCATATCATACTCAACGAATTCAGATATGGACTATTGCAACGAAGACACCAAAATGTCATTATTGTCATCAACGAGCCCTAATATACGATGGGCAAGGTAACGTGCAGTGAGTTGCTGATGATTTTCCTTCCTCCTATTTGTTAGACAAGTGTGGGGTTCGACCACTTTACTTATCCTCCACTTGCCACCACTCTGTCTCTTTCATGCATTTAACCTCCACATACAACCGTTTTTGCATATCACGTGGTACCTCAACTCTTGGTCCGAATGAGTCACGTTGTACGGCCTATGGTGATACACAACATAGTCCTGAAGGAAAAGCTTCATCTTTGACATTGTATTGAATATCATCCCCTTACTAAGGATTTCTTTCTCATGGTCATACATTGATTTCCTACACATCTAGAGACCAGTGTCACAAACTGCCATATCCATCATGCTAACATCCCTATAGTTTAGAATGCCCCTGAAAGGTATGTTCATCGACCTTAGTTGCTCAAGCTCAGTCGCTGTGTAAGATGGTGGTGGAACATACTATTGTGCTTCGCTAATTCTGCCCCATGAATCATAGGGTGTATCATCTGCTGATAGATCTGTGACTAGTCTACCCTAAGCCTGGATAGCATGCAAAACCTTAGTTGGTACTGGTAATGGCATACCATGAATAGGTACTGGGATGTCATCAATTGGTGTGGGCATAACATGTCTACCTCCCTGGTCATCATCTGAATCATCCGGATCACTGCTAACTACATCACTGATCCTGTCCTCCTCCTCCTCCTCCAATTCGAACTCGTTCACATTGAAGTCATTGCTTATACAACCTACTTGACTTGAATGAAACTACTCCTGCATCAACTGACCGTCCAAATCCATGTTACCCTGAGTTGCTTCCCCTTTGACCCTCAATTCTTGCTCATTGCCTCCAACACCATCAATGGACGGCCCATCTAGAACACCCTGCATCCTATACCCATTCTCCACCACCACCTCAGCCATGGGCACATTGGAACCTTGAAGCACCCTATTGTAGCGGGACCAGTGAGTAGGGTCATGCAAGGGCATCAGGACATAGTGTGCCTTAGTCTTCCCAGTATCAAACCTCCCCTTTAGTGTGAAATCACCGCCAAACTTTGCATTCAAACGGACACAAAGGTTGTTGAAGCTAGGAGGTTCATCAAACCATTCCAATTCTTCTTTCATATCCTTAAACATACCATCTTCTCTCCTAACACTTCCTCCATAGAAAACTCTAACACAACGATCCATCTACAAAAATGTTTCAGAAACTTCATTAGGTCATCGAAATCGTCATGTGTACTAACTTACTGACTACACCTATACTAACTAATCTAATATTAATACATATACCAACAATTCTAACTAACTACACTAAACACACTAATATTAATACCTATACTTACTATACTAGGTAACTTTACTAACTATACATATTTAGCTAACTGCAAAACTAACTGCAAAACTATACATAACTTATATTTACTAACTTCACTAAATATCTTTGCTAATTAATTGTATAAATCTCTATCCAGTCAAATAAAATTTGAATCATAACCCTAGCAAAAAAAATTGATAGAGATGTAGAAGAGCATTACCTCAACAAAGATTATGGGTCACCACAATCCACCAATGCAAAGGAGATGGCCACCGGCGGCAATGGCTGGCCGGTAGCGGCCTACTTCTGGAGGGCGGCGACAATCCCCCCTTTTGGAGGATGATGATGGGCAACGCAGCAATGTCCTTCATGGCTCGAGATAGTGCAGAGAGATGGAGGGGCAGCGACGAGGACGGGCGACACATGACAGTGGGGAGATGGAGGGGCGGCGGCGACAGTAAGGAAGGCAACGAAACAGGGGAGATGGAGATGGAGTCAGGGAGGACTGGCACACGGCAGCGGGCATGGTGGGCGTGGTGGCCGCAGGCTCGCCGGCCGACTGTGGCCGTGGCGGGCGTGGCGTGGTGGCGGCGCGGCGGGTGTGGTGGGCGGGCACGACGTGGCATGGTGCGGCGACAGGCGCAGGGAGGCTCAGGGCGTGGCTCCTCTCTCTCCAATCGGTTCAAATGGGCCGAGTGAGAGAAAGGGAAGCGAGGTCAGGTACAAGGGGTTGCCGTGTCGTGATGCGTGGCATGGCAGCCCCACATCGTGATGCGTGACGCGGCAGGCCCGCCGCGCCGTGACGGGTGGCGCGTCAGACCTGGCACGTCAGCAGTCGCCACAGCCGTTGACTGCCCCTATCGCGTCTCCATGCATGGCGCGGCAGCATGCATTAGCCATGCCATGCAAACTGACGCATCCAAAAGTGTGAGTTTTAAAAATAAATAAACAGTGTTAGTTTAAAAATATTTTAAAAAATATGTTAAAAATAAAAAATTTGCCTGAGAGAGCGAGCTCCCTCTAGTGTATGTAGATATTGGTGGCGCTATCAAGCTAAGATTGCTCACACATCCATGCAGCACTCGCTCACATCAGCAGCAGCAATCTATGACCACTAGAGTGCATGCATGGAGCTCGCCCAATCACGCACGCCGGCCGTGAGCTAAGGTCCATGTCTGGCCATCGACTTCTCA
Source organism: Miscanthus floridulus (assembly GCF_019320115.1). Classification (NCBI taxonomy): domain Eukaryota; kingdom Viridiplantae; phylum Streptophyta; class Magnoliopsida; order Poales; family Poaceae; genus Miscanthus; species Miscanthus floridulus. Next base: position 43,161,046 of record NC_089584.1, read on the forward strand.
TAGACGACCGGTTCTTCCTTTTGATCGATCAATGAAGCAACAATAATATAGTGCATGGCCTCGGCCTGAAGAAGGAAGATCGATCTGAGTCCAACTTGTCCGATCCGATGCATGCATGCATGCCTGGGAAGCGATCAGGGGCAAACAACGAGCGTAGGGGTGTAGGCAGCTACACATACACATCAAGAAATGTGACGCAGTGGCAACGGCGGTGGTGGCAACGACATACACAGCATGCACGCGCCGGCCAGCCGGGAGTGGTATACGTAGCACCTAGCTAGCAGAAACGATCAAACAGGCACTAGTGACTCATGCATAGCTTGAATATTCCTAGCGATCCGACCAGCGACGACCATTCCAAATGGGAGGGACTTCCTAGTCTCGTCTTCTCGGCACTGGTCCCCATTCAGTTCTTTTGGCAATCTTTCTCATCATGGACGTGCATGTTAGAAAATTAGGTATTTTCATGACCAATTTAATCTAGAAATAAAACATCAGAAGGTTTATGATGATATATATGTGCATGTGTATATCACTGACAAACGCTACAACATGCAAATATGACATACAGACCGATACAGTAAGAACACAAAATGCAGTAAACACAGAGTTGAGATTGTACCTAGTGGAGGGTCCCATGCCGAGGGCATCGGAGGCTCCATTCGCACTAGTCGACATAGTGCGTTGCTCGAAGTCGTGGACCATAGTTGATGTAGGATGGTGTTCATAGTGCAGTCCCATGAACAGTCACCAGATGAGTTCTGCAAGCGATCCATAGGAGGAAGACGGGGACAGGTTCCACGAGTTTCAGCGATCACCAGGAAGAAGATGGGGACAGGTTCAGTGAGCAGTCGTGGAATCGCTCCTCAAAAACCTAATTGCCGCATACCCCATGCAGGGTTTGCAGGCGGACGAGGTTTCTGGAGGCACCTGCTCTCCCGCTCCTCTGTGCGCATAGAGGAAAGTCAAAGGGCTGCTAAGATGTGGTCTCTCTCAGAAGCAAAGCAGGGGGAGTGAACTGACGGAGGACTGCTGATTTATGGCTGCAATGGGGAGGGAGAAAGGCAGTGGAGAATCCTTGGAGACGGTAACTGGTGCAATCAGTTTGTCTCCACCATAAAGGAGAGAAACTCCTGTGATTATGTGGATTAAGTGGCAAAACCTGGCCACGTCCTCCCGCTCACTCGTCGCCCGTCTACCTGCCTCGCCTCGCCACGCCATGCCCACATCGACGACCCGGCCCAGCCGGCCGGCGGTGGCTCACGCGCGCGTGTGGCACTCATTTGTCCTTTTCTCAGCTTCTCAATTAAGATGGATAATTTCCAACCATATAAGTTGAGTAAATGTTCAGTCAAAACCTCATACGATATTAAACCATACAACACTTAATGTTATGTACCATAGAGTTTTATTTGATTTATTAAATATTATATGGGCCAAGTCCATAATATATCCAACAATCCCCACCAAACTCTAGGGTTTGTAACAAAGTAGTCTTAGAACCATATTTCTTTTATATATCAGTGTTTTGATGGAGATTGTTAAGTTGAACATCTATCTAGAGCAATAGTTTCACTCAGTCACAACTGAATAATGGACTAAGCCTTGAATTGACAGTTTTGTGTGAGGTGAATGTCACTAAAGTCATTAGCTGATACTAGGCTACAAAAGGCATCCCCCTATTTGAAGCATATAAGTCATACTCCAGTGCCTTTCATGAGTATTTAGAGATCACCTAAATCTCATAGACTATGACTAGTAGTTTGACTCATATAGGTGTGTTCCTCAAAAGATATTATGTAGGACAACATCTTTGCTTTAGCAAGCCACTTGGAACACATTAAGGTGAAAACCAACCTGCCTTACAGAAAGGAAAGAAATGCATACAAATGAGTCTTAATAAGGATCTTTCCTCATAATTTACTACTAGCTTATTTCACCATCCTACTTCACGGGATCTCCGATCACATAGAACAGGTTACCACTATAGTAAATTTCATGTGGGTCTCAAACCCATCTCTCTCGATGCACTTTCTATCACATTGTATGACAGACCCTTAGTGAATTGATCTACTAGATTGTTAAACGTGTGAACATAGTCCAACGCTATTACTCTGGAGTTTCTCAATTTTCTGACAGATTTTAGTCGTCTCTTAACATACCTTGTAGACTTCACGTTATCCTTAGAACTGTTAACCTTTGTAATCACAGTCTGGTTATCGTAGTTCATAGAAATAGCTGGTATGCATTTTTCAACAATTGGTAAATCCATAAGGAGATCACGAAGCCACTCAGCCTCAGAGCCAGTGGTGTCTAATAATGTGAGTTCTGCTTCCATTGTAGACTTCGTTAAGATAGTCTGCTTGCAAGACTTCCAGGAAATAGCACCACCTCCAAGTGAAAACACATATCTACTTGTGGCATAAAGCTCATCAGCATCAGAAATCCAGTTGGCATCACAATAGTCTCTAGCACCTTCGGGTGTCTAGTATAACAAATACCATAGCTCATAATACCTTTTAGATAGTGCATCACTCTCTTAAGAGCACGCCAGTGATCATCTCCCGGGTTTGACATAAACTGGCTCAGTTTGCTCACAGCAAATGAGATGTTAGGCCTTGTTGTACTAGCAAGATACATGAGCAACCAATGATCTGGAAATATCTCAATTGATCCCTTGCTATTCTTAGATTTTTCATCAATAGCACACTAGGGTCATAAGGTGTAGGAGTATATTCACAGTCACTAAACCCAAAGCAACTCGGTACCTTTTCCACATAGTGGGATTGTAATAGAGTTACCCCACCATCACTTTCTCTCAGAAGCTTGATATTAAGAATAACATTAGCCTCTCCAAAATCTTTCATTTCAAAATTATTAGATAAAAATCCCTTTACCTCCTCAATCACTTTGAGGCTGGATCCAAAGATCAGTCTGTCATCAACATATAAGCACAAAATGACTCCTTCACCCCCACCATACAGATAGTACACACATTTGATAGTTTCATTCACAACAAAGCCAGTAGATGTTAAAGTTCTGTCGAACTTCTCATGCCACTGCTTAGAAGCTTGTTTTACGCCATATAATAACTTTAATAATTTACACACCTTGCCTTCTTGACCATTTGCTACAAACACATCCGGTTGATCGATATAGATCTCCTCCTATAACTCTCTATTTAGGAAAGCTGTCTTAACGTCCATTTGATGAACGATAAGACCATAAGAGGCTGCTAGGGAAAGCAAAACTCGAATTGTAGTCAATCGGGCAACCGATGAATAAGTATCAAAGAAATCCTCACATTCCTTTTGAGTATAACCCTTGACCACAAGCCTTGCCTTGTATCTCTTGATAGTACCATCAGGCCTAAGCTTTTTCTTGAACATCCATTTGCACCCTATAGGCTTGCACCCATAGGGACAATCAACTATTTTCCAAGTTCCATTAGACATAATAGAATCCATCTCACTCCGTACTGCTTCCTTCCACAAGTCAACATCAGGAGAGGAATATGCCTCTTCAATGGTCGTTGGTGTGTCATCCACAAGATACACAACATAGTCATCACCAAAAAGACTTTACAGTCTTCTGTCTCTTACTTTTTCTAGTGACTATAGTGTCATCCTCCTCAGGATTTTGCATATAGGGTTCCTCAATTTGTTCTATCGGAGTAAAATTTTCATGCTCATGGGAAATTATAAATTTATGACTAGTCGTGCTAGGTGCATTTTTTTATGAGAAATTCATTTTCAAAAAATGTAGCGTCTCTAGATTCCATGATTGTATCAACAACTATTTCAGGAACACTAGAATTTATAATTAAAAATCTATAACCCACGCTGTGAATAGCATAACCAAGAAAAACACAATCAACGGTCTTTGGTCTAAGCTTTCGCTTTTTGTTTATTGACATATTCACCTTTGCCAAACAACCCCAAGTTCACAGGTAAGAAAGATTTAATCTCTTTTTCTTCCATTTCTCGAATGGTGTAATTTCTTTGTTCTTTGTGGGCACCCTATTCAGGACATGACACGCTGTCAATATAGCCTCACCCCACCATTCTTTAGATAGCCCCGCAGTCTCTAACATGGCATTAACCAAATCAGTTAGAGTGCAGTTCTTTCTCTCTGCAATCCCATTGGACTATGGTGAGTATGGTGGCGTCCTCTCATAAATAATTTCGTGCACCCTACAAAACTCAAAAAAATTATTTGAGAAATATTTTCTCTCGTGATTGGACCGCAAATGCTTGATTTTCTTCTCAAGTCGATTTTCTACCTTAGCTTTATAGACTTTAAAATAATGCAATGCTTCATCTTTAGTTTTCAGAAAATACACGTAGCAAAATCTAGTACAATCATCTATAAATGTCATGAAGTATCGTTTACCGCCTTTAGTCAATTCACCATTCATTTCGCATAAATCAGAATGAACGAGTTCTAATGGTGCCAAGTTCCTCGCCTCAGCAGCCTTGTGAGGCTTGCGCAGTTGTTTCGATTGCACATACACCTGGCACTTAGAATCTTTGACTAAGTTAAATTTCAGGATTAAATTCAGATTTGCAAGCCACGCGAGACAGCCAAAATTAATGTGACAAAGTCGTGAATGCCATATATTCGACTCATTTGAAACATTAACATTGTTCACTACTTTATTACACACATCATCAAGCAAAGATAAGCGGAATAAGCCTCCGCAATCATAACATTTTCCAACAAATGTTCCATGTCTCGACACAACACACTTATTGGACTCAAACACAATTTTAAAGCCATTGTGACATATTTGAGAACCACTAACAAGATTCTTCTTGATGGAGGGGACATGCTGCACGTTCTTTAATAGCACCGTCTTTCCTGAAGGAAACTTCAGAACGACCGTACCAGCACCAAGAACACGTGCATGCGAACCGTTTCTCATCAGCAAGGCTCCAGTCCTGCCGGCCTGATAGAAAGTAAACAAAGAAACATCAGCATACACATAAATATTAGCACCACTGTTCATCCACCACTCAGGTGAACGACAAACTGAAAGAACAGAAGGTAAAGAATTACTATACCCAGATGTTCCTCCTCTAGTCTCGCTAATTACCACGTTTGCTGATTTCCTTTCTTGCTTATATTTGCGGTCTAGGCACGCACTTGTCCAATGCTCATCACTCCCGTAAACAAAGCAACCTCCACCTTTCTTGTTATTTTTCTTCTTAAACTGAGCAGTCTACTTAGGCGTTGTATTGTTGTTCTCTTGCATGTTCTTCTTTTTTATTACGAGATGCAAAGCGGAAGACTCAACTCTTTTTCCATGGTTGTCTTTTGCTCTCGTCCTCTCCTCAACATCAAGAGATCTAATAAGTTCAGCCACGCTTGGAAAGTAGCAAAATCCCTCCAAGAAGGTGGCAGCTTAGCGATTATACCACCGGTCACAAACTTGTCGGGCAATAATCATGGAAAATGTTCTAGTTTCTTTGCTAGCACCTGTATCTCATGAGCCTATTCGACTATAGAGCAGTTTTCAACCATTTTATAGTCATACAACTGCTCCATAAAGGTACAACTCACTACCAGCATCAAAAACTCTAAACTTTGCCTCAAGAGTATCCTATAGTTCTTTGCCTGATGTGTAAGATATGTAGTTTTACTCATACTTAAGATGAAGTGCACTAATCACGGCGCCTCGAAATAGGTTATCGGTAGCCAAGAACTTTTGCTTCTCCTTAGGAGTAAATTATTCAGGCTTCCCCTGTGCAGCGTGATAGCAATTCATAGCAGTGAACCACAATACCATCTTGGCACGCCATATCATGAAATTTTTTGCCATCAAAATTATTTGGTTTCAAAGCAGCAGCAAAGCCACTGACAGAAAATTGTCTAATATTATATTTTTGGATTGTTAGAAAATTAGGCATTTTCATGATCAATTTAATCCAGAAATAAAACATCAGAAGGTTTGTGACGATATATATGTGCATGTGTATATCACTGACAAACGCTACAGCATGTAAATATGACATACCGATCGATACAGTAAGAACACAAAATGCACTAAACACAGAGTTGAGATTATACCCAGTGGAGGGTCCCATGCTGAGGGCATCGGAGGCACCATTCGCACAAATCGATATAGTGCGTTGCTCGAAGTCGTGGACCACAATCGATGCAGGATGGTGTTTACAGTGCAGTCCCACGAACGGTCACCAGACGGGTTCCGCAAGCGATCCACAGGAAGAAGACGGGGACGGGTTCCACGGGTTCCAGCGATCACCAGGAAGAAGATGGGGACGGGTTCAGCGAGCAGTCGCGGAATCTCTCCTCAAAAATCTAATTGCCGCACACCCCGTGCAGGGTTTGCAGGCGAATGAGGGTTCTGGAGGCACCTGCTCTCCCGGTCCTCCGTGCGCGCAGAGGTACGGGACGGGGAAAGCCAAAGGGTTGCTGAGATGTGATCTCTCTCGGAAGCGAAGCGGCGGGAGTGAACTGACATAGGACTGCCGATTTATGGCTGCGACGGTAAGGGAGAAAGGCAGCGGAGAATTCCAGGAGACGGTAACTGGCGCAATCAGTTCGCCTCCACCATAAAAGAAGAGAAACTTCCATGATTGTATGGATTAAGTGGCAAAACTTGGCCACGCCCGCACGCTCGCCGCCCGCCTGCCACGGCCCGGCCGGCGGAGGCGGCGCGCGCGTGGTACTCCTTTGTCTTTTTCTTAGCTTCTCAATTAAGATGGATAATTTCCAATCATATAAGTTGAGTATACGTTCAGTCAAAATCTTATACAGTATTTAAACCATACAACGCTTAATATTACGTAACATAGAGTTTTATTTGATTTATTAAAATTATACGGGTCAAAGCCCATAATATATGCAACAGTGCATGCCCGCGCGCTCGTGCACGCACGCTCGGCCACATTGCGCTGAAAAGCTAGGGGGCCGGCCGTGGTCCGTGGCCACCGGTGGCGCGCTCGGTCGGTCGGTCGCCGCCATTAGAGAAACCGGGACGCCCTTCGGCGCGGATGGCCACGAGCAGCCACATAACAAGCCTCTGATGAGGCCTCCACTACCACTCCCACCACCACCGCCCTCCTCCTCCTGTTCTCTGTTCCCGCGCACGGCGCCCGTGCTCGCTCTCGGCCTCTCGCTCGCGCCACCTATAAATCCGTGCGCTCGCACTCGCCATCGTCTCCAACCCAACCACTGCAGCCGACTGCCCCGCCTCACCTCACCTACAGCACCAGCAGTCTAGCTAGCTAGCTCGTCTCGTTCGCTAGAGCTTGCTAGATCCCCGCGACAGCGACCGCGCACGCCGTGGCACACTCGCTGCCCTGTCTAGGCCCGCGTGTATATAAGCACGCCTAGGGACCCAAGCAAGATTCACCATTCCGGCCGCTCACTGCAATTGCAATCTCACTCTCATTCTCACCTATTCGCGGCCCAAGATCCAGAGTTTAGCTCCTCAGCTACATAATTCGATCGCCTTTGGTAATTAATACAATGGAGTTCACCGCCAGGACCGCCATTGCTCTGCTTCTGTCTCTCGCCGTCTCCTCGAGCTTCCTCTGCGGCGGGGTCCAGGGCAGCCGCCACCACCACCACCACACGAAGCACGCTCCGGGCCCGAAGAGCGGGAGGCGGCAGCATGCGCCTCCTCCGCACGCGCGGCCCGTCTCTCCCCCGGCCCTGCCTCCGTCGTCGTCGGGGTCGGGCGGCTACCCGACGCCTGGCGCCGCGCCGGAGCCAGCACCGGCACCCGCGGCGGGCGCGGCCGGCTCCGTGTACGACGTCGTCAAGGACTTCGGCGCCGTCGGGGACGGCGTGACGGACGACACCGACGCCATCAAGACCGCGTGGGACACCGCGTGCCAGGACGACGGGGACAGCGTCGTGCTCGCCGCCGCCGGCTACTCGTTCCTCGTGCACTCCACCGTCTTCACCGGCCCGTGCCAGGGGAGCGTCACGATTCAGGTTGGCAGCCGACGCCCGCCGCCGTGAAGAAATTAAAAATGCGGACTTGATGATCTTGACTTTGCGCCACGTAGTACTACCGCTGGTACGGCATCGTTCAGACTGCTTGCTGATCCCAATGGCGTTCTGTCGTCTGTGTGTTCGTGCAGCTCGACGGGACGATCGTGGCGCCGAGCGACCCCGACATGTGGCTGGGCAGCAAGCACAACTGGCTGCTGTTCTACCAGGCCCACGGCATGTCGCTGCAGGGCGCCGGCCTCATCGACGGCAAGGGCCAGAAGTGGTGGGAGCTCCCCTGCAAGTCTCAGAAGGGCCATGGCGGATCAAGCGGCCACGGTGCATCCTGTGACAGCCCAGTGGTAAGTGGCCTAACTAACGCCTATAACCGCATTATAACGGCCACTTGGGCCTGTCGTCAGTCAATGCAAGTACTAGCTAGTCTGATGGACTGACGACGTTGATCTCTCATGCTCATGGTGACCGGGCAGGCGCTCAGGTTTTTCATGACCAACAACGTAACGGTGCAAGGCCTCAAGGTGCAGAACAGCTCAGAGTTCCACATCCGGTTCGACAACTGCCACGGCGTTGTCGCCAGCGGCCTGTCCATCCGCTCCCCGGCGCTGAGCCCCAACACCGACGGCATCCACGTCGAGAACAGCAGGGACGTGCTCATCACCAACACCGCCGTCTCCAACGGCGACGACTGCGTCTCCATCGGCGCCGGCACCCTCAACATGCACGTCGAGAACGTCACCTGCGGGCCCGGCGGCCACGGCATCAGCATCGGGAGCCTGGGCAAGCAGGGCTCGCGGGCGTGCGTGGCCAACGTCACCGTGCGCAACGCCGTGATCCGCCACTCGGACAACGGCGTCCGGATCAAGACGTGGCAGGGCGGCTCCGGCGCCGTGTCCTCCGTCTCCTTCGAGAACGTGCGCATGGACGCCGTGCGCAACCCCATCATCATCGACCAGTACTACTGCCTCTCCAAGAGCTGCGAGAACGCCACCTCCGCCGTCTTCGTCAACGGCGTCTCCTACGCCGGCATCCGGGGCACCTACGACGCGCGCACGCCGCCCATCCACTTCGGATGCAGCGACGCCGTGCCGTGCACCAACATCACGCTCTCCGACGTCGAGCTGCTCCCCGCGACCGGCGAGACCATCGACGACCCCTTCTGCTGGAACGTGTACGGCAGCGCCGCCACGCCCACGGTGCCGCCGGTGCCGTGCCTCATGGAAGGCGTGCCCAGCAGGAACGATAACAGCAGCCTCAAATGCTACTAGATAGCAGCTAGCTAGTGATCGATGGACGTCCTACACTACACATGCATCGTTCCGGCCTGCTGCTACTTGTTTATTAGAAGGAAGAAGGCAAAGGAACAGAGAAAAGTAATTAAGATTAGTGCAGATAAAAGGAGTATAACGTGCGATTACTTATGTATGTATAGAAAAAAAAGATGGAAAATGTAATAGTATATTGTAGTAACAAACAAGTGAATTGTGTGTGTGAGAGAGAGAATTATACATGTAGCATTACCAGAATATATACAGGGTTTTCAAATTCGGTATTCTCGAACATTTTCGGTCACTCCAGAAATTACCGAAATTCGTGAACTTTCGGCGAACTTTCATCGAATTTTTTGGAGACTTCAACAAGAAGTATAATTTTCATAAATATTTAGATCTTGAAAAAATATTTGCACGGTTTATGACTATACATCTATTGAGCAGAGCAATAGAAAATAAGAGTCTAGAGTTATACTTTTACAATAAAGCACATGCATTAGTGTAATAAGATTTTTTGATTTTTTTCCTTTTTGTGCCACCCCTGAAATTACTGAAATTTCACAAAATTTTGGTGAAATTTCGTTGAAATTTTGAACTATAAATATACATAGTATGCAGAATGTGTTGGAGCCATGCAATGCACATATATGAGTAGTATATATTGGAGCCATGCAATGCATGGCTAGTGTGTTTTTACCGTGATGACTCAAGTTTCTGCAGCGGTAACTCGAGTCATCACGTATAGGAGTAACATATAAAACACTCCTGTCGGCATGCATGTTTCACCTGAAACACCATCTTAGCTTTGATATAGTGTTTTTATTTTTCTCTGCTCATAGCTCACCGGCCTTGCATTGTACTACCTCCAAGTGCTTAGCAACAAGAAAAATAACACATTTGCGCCCATGGCATCACTGACGTCTTCATAGTGCAAGCAACAAGGACAGAAGTTATTCTGACTTTAAGTATTTTTATTTATACTCAGATTAGAAACATGAGTTTTTTGTGTGTGCTCCAATGCAAGCAACTCCACCACATTATATGGTGAAGCAGGTAGTAGAAATATATCATATATGGATATCAAATTATATATGGCAACCAATAGGTAGTAGAGGTAATGGATACGTACATGATGATGAGCTCAAATAAAGTTGATTCAAAAGATTCGCATGTACTATAAAGCTGCCATTGAATGTGAAGCAGAAAAATAAACACAAAGTGTAAAGACCACAAACTCTCTCTCTCTCTCTCTCTCGATCGATCGATCAGGGCCCTGCATGCATTGCCTGTTGCAACGCATGCCACATTGCTATAGACACAACTTTCTGTCCTAATGGTGCCGTACGCAACTAGGTCTCAACAACGCACAAACGGGATCGGAGAATAATCATGTCCTGAGCCTGACCCTCGACAGCTTGAAACGGTGGTGCACTTAATAACAAATAAACATAAATATCTACAGTGTTCAAGCAGTGACTAAACTGTTGTCGAAGCACAGCCTCTTGTTTTTACCAGCAGCTAGGAATGAAGGAACAGCAAATAAACTAAAAAGGTGTGGACTCCGTCAGATCGATTATGGAGATGGGCCAAGCAAACCATTGCAAGCCGCACCTAACCAATCACGAAATATATACCTGCCCAACCAACATACGCATGATCCGCTGTTTTCAGCAGCAAAAAGTTGCAAAACAAAGTGAAGAAGGCCGCCTCGTTCGCTCGGAGGAATTCTGGAGGAATCTGGATGAATCTGGAGGAATTTGTGAGAGAAAAACACTGTTCCGAATAAAAAAAGAAGTGAATCAAGTCGGGTTTAAGAGCACGCAAACGAATCCAAGGGCGCTTGGCAGATAGATCATAGTACATGCCATGCGTAATAATAATAATAATAATAATAATAATAATAATAATAATAATAATAATAATAATAATAATAATATAAAGTTGAATTGAACAATAAGACCCTAGATCTCAGCACGAGGAGAAACGGCACAGAGAGGCATGATTGGCTTCATAATTGGCTGGGTTTTCCGGTTGGTAACCCTAGCGAAGTATAGGGTGTCGCACGATCGATCAGTCATCTCCGTCCAATGCAATTAGGTAGCGGAAAAGAGGTACGTACGTGAAGGCTGGAGATGACTAAGAGTTGGCCACGGAACAGTTAGAAACAGTACGTACCTTTCGGCTAAAATGATCATGGATTATAAATCAGAAATACTGCTGACTGATTTGGTGTAGGAGGAAAACACTGTTGCAGCATATAATCCACGATCGTATAAGCCGAAACGAACAGGCTAAATGTTACCTATACAGCAGTACTTACCACTCCAGTTCGATCGCAGCCGTCAGTGCGTGCTACACGTGAGCAAAGATGAAAAAATGCAATTATAGCACAATGTCATAGTCTCGTATCTTAATTCTTAAGTTCAATCAATTTATATATATAAAAGTATCAATATTTATGATATCAAATAAATATTATTAAATTATTTTGGAGCAATAAAATATAAATAGTATTTACTAGAAATTTGATTAAATATGAACTATTTTTGCTAACACGTAACTCGTTGTTGCATTTTTTTCCTAGAGGGAGGGAATATAGTACTACAATACTTCCCGTCCTAGGGTATGTACAAGGTACCAGTAGTATCGATCAATTGTCATAATTGAAGAGTGTTTTTTACCGAATACATCATTGACCGGTGTCCATCAGCAAAGTACCAATATTGAAGAGTGTCCTACGCCAATTTTAGTCTAAATTTATATACAATATAATAAATTTTATTATGTATATCTAATATATAATATCTTATATCTAGGTGCATAATAAAAACTAAATGTCTATAAAACCAAAACGATCTATAATTTGACATAGAGGGTGGTAGTGGTACATACTGTAGTAGTCTGCCGCAAATGGAGTCCACAAGTTGCGGGGAGGTACAAATTAAGGGGGTGTTCAAATCCGGGGGCTAAAGTTTAGCGGTGTCACATCAGCTCTCATTTATGGGTGTGACATGGGAGTGTTCGGATAGTAATAATAAAATAAATTACACAAGTCTTCAGTAATCTGTGAGACGAATTTATTAAGCCTAATTAATTCATCATTAACATATGTTTACTGTAGCGTACATTGTCAAATCATGGACTAGTTTAAAAAAATCGTCTCGCAAATTAATCTCTATCTATGTATTTAGTTTCATGATTAGTCTATATTTAATACTCTATACATATGTCTAAATATCTGATATGACAGAGACTAAGATTTAGAAGGAAGAAACAAACGTGGCCTGAAACACCCTGGCCATTTCTGTGCCCAGGCTATCTATCCAGGGGTCGGTAGTACAGTAGTAACATGACCGGCCGACAATGCCATATGCGACAAGACATCCAGATGTTGGTATACGCTGTTGCCACCACTCCTGCTATTCTAGTTGTTCCTAGGGCTTAGGCCTTGTTTAAATTGAGGTTAGGAATCAGTATTTAATATGGTAGTATTTTTGTTTGTATTTAACAATTATTATCCAATCATGACATAACTAGGCTCAAAAGATTAGTCTCGTAATTTACAATCAAACTATGTAATTAGTTATTTTTTTATCTACATTTAATACTCTATATATGTGTCCAAAAATTTAATACGATAGAAAGAGAGTGAAAAAACTTACAATCTAAAGAAGGCCCTGTATAATAATGCATGCACGGTAAGTTCTGGTAAGTTCCAGCGCAGCCTGACACGTACGATGACATGGATGGATGCATCCTGCACTGCACGACGAGTAGACTAGGACACGTTTGGCCGGGCTCCAACGTACTCCAGCTCTATACTGTAGCTGGAGTCGGAGGAGCCAAAAACAAGCTTTCTCCCCTCCGAACGGCTTCGTGAGAGAAGAAACGAAGAGAGAGAAAACCGAATCTAATAAACAGTATCGCATAGGACGTGAACAGTGTCGCAGCGAAGCCGCCCGGAGCTGCCCCCAAAGAGGGCCTAGGTCGTCGTAGGTAGTATTAATTAGCATCAGCGTGGTAGTCGGCAGTGTAGATGCGGCGAGCACTCTTGGAAGCCCGGAAGACGCCCCGGTCCGCAGGCAACCTCGCAGCGCCACTAGCTCCGACAGCATAATGCATGGGCGGGGCGGAGGCCGACCCCATCCCACCCCCACCCATCCACGTAGGTCTGTTTGCGTGTGTTATTTAGCCGACTTTAATCCATATAAGTCAGCAGAAGCCGATTTAATACGGGCCCAACAGAGCCCATGCAGGACTCCCTCGGCTCGGTTGAGGCCGTCGCACTCATCACCGCCCACGCGCACAATGGAGGCGGCTCCCCTGCCGTGCCGTGCCGTGCCGACCGGCAGCGTGCGCGTAAACCCGATGTAGTGTAGCGCCGCCGCTGCATCGCATAGTGGGTGGACGGGTCGGTGCACGCACACGCATGCCGCGCGCGGCGAGTCCACAAAAGCGCGCGCGGCCGCGGTCTGACGTCGCTGCCCTGCCACGACCAGTCGACCACTAACGCGCGCGCGCGGCCACGCACTACGTAGCAGCCCACCTACCGGCGGACTCCACGCAGCCTCAATACATTATACTACTATATATATATAAATACTACTCCTGCCTGCGCCGCAGTGCCGCCAACTCTCTGCATTCTCGCATGATCCATCTCATAGCAACAGCACCGATCATATCGCATCAGTCGACGCCCAGCTAATTAAGCCTTCAGGCCAGCTGCAGTAGTGCCGCGCGTGCATGTACGTGTCATTGCTTTCCGTCTCTCTGCAAATAGTTAGCGCTACTGAGTGAGTGTCGATCGATCTGCTCAGTTTTTGTTCGGACTAGATCATACATGCATATCGATCCATGTTCTTCTATATATCTGCTTCTTCATTCCAACCCTGAATGCTGGTATATATGGTCCACAAGCTGCAGTTTGCATCAACTGTGTGTGCCTCTCTGCTGAATGGCTCAATTATTGGCCAACCTCTTCGTCGCTGGCATATAGGTAATAGGTGTGTGCGTCTCTTGCATGCCAGCAGAAGTGCAGATGTGTACATGCATTATTTCCTTGCTTCAGCTGTATGTAATGACTCAAAGCACGCGCTTTGCAGCTGCCAGCAAGCTTTATTTGCTTCTCGAGCTTAGCTTCCAGCTATCTGCTAAGCTGAGTGGTGGTCATAGTTTTCATTCTTTTCTTCTTCTTCTCTCTCTCTCTCTCTCTCTCTCTCTCTCTCTCTCTCTCTCTCTCTCGCTTTTGCATTGTTTACCACCTTTAACCTCGCGCTTTTTTCAATTTTCTTTTGGTCCCCTCTAGTAGGGATGAAGCTAGAGATCTATATAGCCTATAGCTACCATGATGGATCAAAAATCCTAACTCTGCTAGATAGATTCATAGATATCATGCATGACGTCGTCCTTTGTCCCTGGTAGAAATCGACCCAACATTTCTTTGGATTTTATTAGTTGCCCTAGCTAGTTGGCCTGGCAAGGCAAGCAAGGACATCCACTTGTTTGAATGTACATGTATTTATCTCAATCCACATGTGTTGGAGTAGATTGAAGTATATATGTGGATTGAAGTGGATACATGCGCATCCAAACAAGGACTAAAGCTACCTAACATTAGTAACACACATGAATTTACATATGCTCTATCTCTCTTTCTCTCTATTTATATGGCCTCGTTCGGCTTGCTGAAACTTGGCTAAAACTGACTGAAAATACTGTTTTGTCTGAATTATTGTGAGAGAAAAACACTGTTCCAGCTAAAAAAAGGAGCCGAACAAACTGGCTTCTAGTTAAGCCGAACGGCCATAAGATAATGATTCATACAGACAAAATCCATTTTCTGTCTTTCGTTCCCTTTGTTAGTGGTGAATGGTGATTTCTATCTGCCTTTTGCTAATATATAATACACAATAAGTTGTGTGCGACCAAATTGCACTAGATAACTAAAGGTAATATAAATATAAATGCTGGATCGGAGAACCTTTTAACCTGTCAATCTGCTGCACATCTGATTGCCGGCAGTATGTATGTGTAGATGAGCTGTTTCTTGCATTCTGATCCAATCAAAATCCGATTAGCAAGTATCTGTGAAGCTAGCTAGAAATGCAATGCCCACTATAAACCACAAACACAAAGTAAAATAACTATGTACGGCAATCAACTTGTGCTGGACTCCATTAATTTGTTCTGTTATTCTATCACTCTACTGATAGAATTTTTATAGGATCATCTAGCCATAGATCTAGCATATATATTAGTATTTGGGATAAACGACAAGTCTTAGAACATGAACTAGTACGGGATTTAGAGATAGGATGAGAAAGAGAGAGGGGTTGCGAAGGTGCAAACCATCGGCCGTCTTCATAGAAGACGAGCTGGCCATGGAGTCACTTGTTGGTGGCGCGGTGAAGCCCGGCGGCGAAGACGCTGTCACGCTGGCGGCGGTGCAGAGGCGGCGATGGCCGATGGCGAAGCTTCCCATCGCTGGCAACGCCCCCTCTCTAGATTGGCTAGGGTTTAGGGACTGTAGGTGGGGCGTCTGGCAGCTCAGGTGAACCTCGTGCTTTATGCCTCAGCCCCCACCTTCCTTTTTATGACGCTGTGTGACAGGGTCCACCAACCATGGAACGGTTAGACACCCCCGATCAGAACGCGGATCCAAGGATTGGGCCAATTGGTGGAGATCAATCTAATATTCTCTCTCTTGATCTCACCTTATGACTTAAACTTAACTTACTTTATCTTGTTCCTATTCCATCACAGATCAGTGCATAGAGCGTGCCTCATCGTCACAGTCAGTTGCCATTAGATTAAACAACTACAATGCACCTCTCTGTTTTGAAAAAGATTCTCAACTAGGCCCTTATTGTCTAGGAATCATAGGCTTTCTCTTAAACCCATGCCGGCTAAGTGTTCTCTGAACACGCTGGGTAGTAAGCCTTTTGTAAGCGGATCCGCGAGCATATTTTCTGTTCTTATATGCTCAAGACTAATTATATGATCCCGGACTTTGTCTTTAACAACATAATACTTTATGTTAATGTGTTTGGCAGCAACACTTGACTTATTGTTGTGAGCATAACATACTGCTGGATTATTATCGTAGTATAACTTGAGTGGCTTATGTATGTCGTCTACCACTTTCAACCTGGACATGAATTTCTTCAGCCAATTCACCTACCCTGTGGCCTCATAATATGCTATAAACTCGGCATACATTATGGACGATGTTGTGACGATTTGCTTTGAGCTTTTCCACGATATAGCTACTCCTACGAGAGTGAATATATATCCTGACGTAGATTTTCTGTCATCTCCCACATAATCAGAATCTGTATACCCCTCTATGTGCATGAAATCAGATCTTCTGTACGTTAGCATGAGACCCTTCGTACCTTGCAGGTAACGCAAAACTTTCTTTACTAATTTTCAGTATTCTATTCCTGGATTACTCTGAAATCTACCAAGTAACCCGGTAACAAAAGCTAAGTCAGGGCGAGTACAAACTTGAGCATACTGTAAACTTCCGACAGTTGAACTATATGAAACCGCTTTCATTTGATCGATCTCATATTGGTTCTTGGGACATTAAAATTCCCCATATCTATCGCCCTTTACTATGGGAGCAGGTGAAGACTTACAATTTTGCATATTGTATTTCTTTAGAACTTTTTCTATGTATGCCTTTTGTGATAATCCTAAAATCCTCTTTTTTCTATATCGGTGAATCTCCTAGGACGAACGAAGCTTCACCGAGATCCTTCATATCAAACTTCGAGGACAAGAACTTCATTGTTTCTAATAGTAGATTAACATCACTGCTAGCGAGCAAGATGTCATCCACATACAATACTAGAAAAATATGTTTCTCATTCTTGAACTTTGTATAAATGCAATTGTCCTCTAGATTTTCTTGAAATCCAAAATTTCTTATTGTACTATCAAACTTCAAATACCACTGTCTTGAAGCTTGTTTTAATCCGTAAATGGATTTCTTCAGGCGGCATCCCATACGTTCTTTTCCTTCCACAACAAAACATTTCGGTTGTGCCATGTAAACATTTTCCTCTAGATCCCCATTTAGGAACGTCGTCTTTACATCCATCTTATGTAATTCTAAATCGTAATGTGCTACAAGAGCCATTATGATTCTAAAAGAATCCTTACATGAGACTGAAGAAAATATCTCATTATAATCTATACCTTCTCTTTGCGTGAAACCTTTCGCCACAAGTCGCGCTTTGAATCTTTCTATATTCCCTTTGGAGTCATGTTTGGTTTTGTAGACCCATTTACAGCCTACTGTCTTGGCTCCTTTAGGAATTGTTTCTAAGTCCCAAACACCGTTGGTTTTCATTGATTTCATTTCATCTTCCATGGCTTCAAGCCACTTGGATGAGTGAGCGCTTCTCATGGCTTCTTCAAATGAGGTGGCATCACCCTCCATTTGAAATTCCTCACATTCATAAACTTTGTAGTCATCAGGAATGGCTGATCTCCTGACTCTTTGAGACCTTCTAGGGGCCTCGTTAGATGATGCTTGTTCTATATGAGGCTGTTGTTGCTCTCCCTAATGAGTGACAATGGGTTCTAGGGGATCCTGAAGGACAGGTTCCTCATGTTCATTCATTGTTGCCATAGGAGAACTAACAACAGGTGCAGTTACTATAGTGTCTTGCACTGTTGGTACAGCAATAACATGTAGCGTGAAGAATGGCCCCTGAACCATAGGAGTGGCACGTATACCCGCTTCTCTTCAAAACTAATTTCTCGCGCTATCATGCTCCCCCTAATCATATCATCCTCCAAGAAGATAACATATCTTGTTTCTACAAACTTCGTTTGTCTGTTAGGACAATAGAAGCGACAACCTTTTGATTTTTTTAGATAGCCAATGAAATGGCAACTGACTGTCTTGAAGTCTAGCTTCCCTATATTTGGGTTAAAAACTTTTGCCTCAGCTAGACAACTCTACACATAAATAGTTAAGTGAGGGTTCCTTTCCTGTCCATAACTCATATGGCGTTTTGGGCACCGACTTGCTTGTCACTCGATTAAGAATATGAATGGCGGTTTTTAACGCATCCATCCATAAACCTATCGGTAGGGTAGAGTAACTTATCATGCTTCTCACCATATCTATTAAGGTACGGTTGCACCTTTCAGCTACTCCATTTTACTGAGGCTCGCCCGGTGTAGAATTTCGGGCAACTATGCCATTTTCCTGTAAGAACCTTGCAAAAGGTCCAGGAACTTGGCCATATGGGGTGTGTCGACCATAGTACTATCCCCCATGGTTGGATCTTACTACCTTAATCTTTAAGTTATGATGATTTTCAACTTCAGCCTTAAATATCTTAAATTTATCCAATGCTTCTGATCTTTTCTTAATTGGATAAATATAGCCAAAACGAGAATAATCATCTATGAATGTTATAAATGAATTATAACCATCCACACTCTTCACAGGAAAAGGACCACAGATGTCTGTATGAACTATTTCTAAAATTCATGCGCTTCATTTGGCATCTTTCTTTATTTTCTTAACATACTTTCCTTTTATGCAATCTATGCATTGTTCTAAATCTGAAAATTCTAAAGGAAGAAGAATTGATTTCTTAATCAATCGCTCTATCCTTCCCCTCAAAATATGGCCTAAACGACAGTGCCATAATTTTGAAGATACATCATGCACTCTCTTTCGCTTATTTGTTGCATTCATAGATGAGGAAACATTCTCATTCTCAGTGCCCACAGCATTCACATTCTCAGAAAGTGATAATAAATAAAGCTTGTCTTGTCGGAAGGCAAGACCAACACACTTATTATTATACACAATCCGATATTTGCCATTATCAAAATAGCAATCGTAACCATCATCGTCAAGTCGTGAGACACTTATCAAGTTTCTACGCAAAGAGGGTACATAAAGAATATCTGAAAGCTAAAGTCTAAATCCATCATCTAATTCTAGAGAGAGATCTTCAATGGCTTCAACTTCAACTCTATTTGCTACTTTAATCCTTCTTTCTCCTCTTTGCAGGGTTCTCCTCGTACGAAATCCCTGTAATAAATTTGCAACATTAACAGTTGCACCTGAATCAATCCACCAAGTAGATTTTACATAACTTAAATACATGGATTCATCTATGAATGTAATGAAATCCTCATCTCTCTTCAGAAGGCTCTTCAGGAAGTTTAGACAATCCCTCTGGTAATGTCCATGCTTTTTGCACCATTTACACTGATCCTTTTCAACTTGAGCATTGTTGTTCTTCTGATGGTGGTCATTCTGAGAGGCTTTCCCTTAAGGTTTGGCATTCTTATTGAAGTTCTTCTTTTTGTTGTCCTTCACAAGGTTAGCAGAGTCACCCTGTAAGGATTTTAGTCTATTCTCTTCTTGAACACACATTGCGATGAGCTTCTCTATATCCCACTTATCGGGTTGCATGTTGTAATTAACAACAAAGGTTTCATATTCCTTTGGCAAGGAAGCAAAAACCAAATGAATCAGAAACTCATCCTTGAGCTCCAAATCCATTGGCTTCAGCTTCGAAGCCGTGTTGCTCATCTTCAGTATGTGCTCTCTGATACCGCCACCGGTATATTTCTTATTGAACAATTTCTTGATTAAAGTACTGGCATAAACCTTTGAAGAGCCAGTGAACTGACTCCCCACCTTTTTAAGATACTCTGTGGTAGTATCACAATCTGGGATAGACCCTCTTATTGCATCTGAAATTATGGAGTTAGCCACCATCAAGTACTTGTGGTTTGAAATGTCATATTTCTTGCATTCGAGATCATACTTCATCCGCACTTCTACAAGATCTCGCTGCCGAGCAGTGAAATCAGCATCAGTCTCATTATCTTCCCTCACTGGGTCCACTATCTTAGTTGGACACGAGGAATTTTTTTAAAAATTTTAACAATTTTTTGAAAACTAATTTTAAATCTAACACGGTCGGTTTTTTTAAAAACTAACACTTTTGGCCACGCCTATTACATATTAGATTTAAAATAAGTTTTCAAAAAATGTTAAAATTAAAAAATGTTAGATTTAAAAATTTGACACGAGGAGGTAAGTTTTCAAAAAATGTTAAAATTAAAAAAATGTTAAAATTCGACACGGGGGGGGGGGGGATTTTTTTTAAAATTTTAACACTTTTTTAAAATAAGTTTTCAAAAAATGTTAAAATTAAAAAAATTCGACACGGGGAGGTAAGCGCTAGGTCATTTTTAGACAGCGCAAGTGCTAGTTGATACTTCTCTCGCCATACCCTATAGTTGCCCCCTTCAAGAGGCGGTATGTGCGAGATAAAAGCCATTGAGTTGAGTCCTAAAAATACCATCAGAGATAGTGAGAAAATTGACATAATAATTGCATATCTTAATTTAACGTTGGTCAAAATTAAAACATACAACTTTTTTATACACTAATTATACATCACCGTTGGGCAGAAATAGAATTAATGCATGGAAAACTTATGAATAAACATTATAATATTGCTATTATCAACGTTGGTCAGAAAAATAATAATATTATAATTTACTGAATAAAATTCAACTGCTTTTCAAATTAAATTCTCCCGTTGGTTCGAGTTTAATTAGAAGATAATAAACTTTAACATTGCAGCAAAAACATTAACTTAATTGAGTGAATTTTACCCACAGGAAAAATTCTCTTTGCTAATTTTCTTGAGCCATTAATCATTTCCCAGGAATTAACCATTTTACTAGAAAAAGAAAAGAAAAAAATGGACTCAATTCTTTATTGTTTCTTTGGCCTGGATTGCTTTGAGCCCAGCCCACCTTGCTTGCATGCGCGATGCGCCTTCCCAGGCCGCAACCTGGGCCTGGGCCGGCAAAGCCACCCGCCCGCTCACGCTCGCCTAGGCCGGCCTCTGGCCCGTTGCTTCTGCGCCAATTGATGGAGATCAACTGCTGAGCACGCGTTTCGGCGGAACAAAACGGCGCGATGGCGCCGCTCGCCCCCGAACCCTAGCCATTTGCTCTCCTCTCTCTCTCGTCCCCGCAAGCGAACGCGTGCAGCGGACATCGGTGAGAGCCCGGAGCGGAGGATAATGGCGCCATCGCCGGCCCCCTCGCCGGCACGCGTGCTCCCCAGTGGGTGAGCGCGCCGCCGCCGAGCGGCCTAGAGGCGGTGCCCTAGCGCGGCGTGGAGCCCTTCCTGGAGTACTCCGGTGAGTGGAGGCCGGTGAGGGAAGCCTCAAGCCGCCTCCCAAGCCCTTCCACTTTTCCTTCTTCTCTCTGTATTGGATCTTCCTCTATTCTTCTCGGAGCTGGTCCGATCTAGGGTTAGGGTTAGGATTCAGGTTACTATTCATCTTCCCCGATGGGTTAGGGTTAGGGTTCGAGTACTTTTCAAAACCGAGACCCCCTTCTTACTCCTTTTCTTCACCTGATTAGGGTTTAGGGTTCGATGAACCCTCTATTTCTCTTTTCTTTCGATCCGAATCGAATCACCTCCTTCTAATTTCTTCTACTCGGTTTTCTATCTCGATAAGCTAGATCTACGCTTAATTATGCAACTGATACCAATGATAGAATTTTTACAGGATCATCTAGCCATAGATCTAGCATATATACTAATATTTGGGATAAACAACAAGTCATAGAACATGAACTAGTACGGGATTTAGAGATAGTGTGAGAAAGAGAGAGGGGTTGCGAAGGTGCAAACCACCGGCCGCCTTCGTAGAAGACGAGCTAGCCATAGAGTCGCTTGTCGGTGGCACGATGAAGCCCGGCGGTGAAGACGCTGTCACGGTGGCAGCGGTGCAGAGGCGGCGGTGGGCGGTGGCGGAGCTTTCCGTCGCTGGCAACGCCCCCTCTCTAGATCGGCTAGGGTTTAGAGATTGTAGGTGGGGCGTCTGGCGGCTCAGGTGAACCTTATGCCTTGTGCCCCGGCCCCTACCTCCCTTTTTATAGCGCTGTGCAACGGGGGGCCACCAACCATAAAGCGGTTGGGCCCAGTTAACCGTGGCGAAGATCAATCTAACATCTCCTGACACCTATGTGGCAGCAAGATGTCAGTTTTTAAACTGGCTTGTACTGTATCGTACTATATATCTTAAATAAAAAAGTGTTCCATCAGTGCATGCTGTCACTTTATAGCCTCTCAAGCAGGTTTTCGTACGTCATCTGGTAAAGTTTATTTATGCCTTACTTGATTGATCATACGTACGTAGCAATACAATCCACAGAGGTTTTTCACTCATGCATTATTTGCTCTGATCGCCTTTCGGTGAAGTGAAAGAACTTTTTGTGCAGTACTACTATTCCAGTAATCATCATCATCAGTTTGGCTAAATTTGTACCAAAATTTGGCATTGAAGGCCCAAATTGTAGCGACGACCACCACCTGCGTTTTTCCAATTTTCAGAGCCAATTAAGCTAGTTTGGCTTCAGGCCGGTACATGCACGTTGCTGGGTTGAATTCTAGCCAGGTACACGTCCAATGCAAGGCGGTGTGTTTATGGCAATTGATTTCCCAACAGGACTGCGAAGACTCGTACTCAGATGGGTTTGATGATGACATAGAGCCGAGCCGCCATCAGTACACAGTACACGTGCTCGTAAATCACGTTTTTCTTTTTTCTTCTGTAATTTGCTGGGTTATGTATGAATCATGCACGTGACCGTTTCTCCAATTTGTATCCAAGCCACGAGATTATAGGAAAACAACCTTCAATTTACTCCATCATTTGAGTGAAGCTAGGTGCATACGTCTGAAGCCGGTGGAGGCTCTACCAAACGGGGCCTTGTCAGCGCAATAGTCTGGCAACACAAGCAGGACACACTCCACTGGGACCTCTAAGGCGTCTCTGACAACGACACAGGTAACATTCCATTTGCATTACAGTATGCCGCAGCCGCAGGGGTAGATCAACATCAACCTACGCAGGAGGGCATCCAGCATCCAGCATGTCTGGACTCTGCGCAGAGGCAAGATCTTTGGGAATTAAAGCATATCTTATCTGCAAACATGCATGATCAGTCGATGTCGATCGCCTCAAAAAGGTCTGAGCCAACGAAGCGTCCATGAGCCTGGACCTGCATTATTAGTAGCCTAGTAGGACTTGGTTCAGAATCTTGAGATCATGCGCAGCATATAGGCCGTGAGCGTGCAGGACCATATGTGTCCGTCCTCGTCTCATACTCAGTGTGCGCTCCTGCACTTTTGCCACTGTAAGCAAGGCACGCTGAAGTGAACGCAGCTAGCTAGCGTCTCCAACTGGACCGCACGCGAGTGACTTGACATTCGCGCGGCAGGCATATGGTCCAATTCTGGCCGATGCGTGTTTTCAGGCTCCAGCACATTCTTGTTCTTGCCAAGTGTGCATTCAGAGAATGCCCGTGCTCTACAAAGGATCCAGAGGGGTCAATTCTGAATTTCTGATTGATATGTCCAGACTCCGATGTTCATGCATGGTGACGCAAGATATCTCTGTGTTCCAGTGCAGATGGGTGACAAAGCCTAATAGTGTGCAAAAGCTTTGATGGTTAATTGGCTTTCAACCTTCAGGTATGTTTTGGGAAACCTAATGCCTGACCTGCAGTATGCGCCGCACACCTTGTAAACAAAAATGCCCACTGAGGACACAAAGGGGTTAGCATAGGAAAGACATGTTCCAAAGGCCCCAGTTTGTTGTATCTTCCTTTCTGCATATGGTTGTATCATATCATCTTCATCATCTCTGAACTAATCAGTGCCTAATTAGTATATTCGCTAAGAAAAGACAGTTTTGTTATCTGCATGGACTTTCTGTAGGACATGGACGCATCTGCATCATCACCATCCAACAGAAAGCTTGCAATCGGTGGCTTCAAGGCTTCAAAGAAAAAAAAATGAGAGCAGAATGCACCGCGGTAGTGCTTCACTATACCGTACTAGTCTACATACCTAATGCCCCAACTAACATTGCAAGCAACAAAAACGAGCTAGGCAGTGCAATTGTGCAAATTATATACGCACGAGGACGACAGCTCTGAGCTCCTGTACTTAATCCCTAGCAAGACGCCGGGATGAAGTGGTTCTTTCTGCAGAAGTGGACAAACGAAGCGAGCAGAGTGACATGGAGCACGAACGACGAACCCATAGTGTGCAGAAAGGCGGTGAAGCTTTTGTAGCTTTAGCTACAGCCCTCGATCCTAGGCTTTACAGGCTCTCCATCTGCTTGCTGCTCCCTCGAGTAGTCCAAAGCTGAAGAGCGACCATGCATAGCACAGGGGAATGTTTGGTGCAGAAAAGCTGCAGAGGACGGCCACCCCCCATACAGATTGGATTGGAGAATCTTACTACCACAACAAAGTTTCATCACTGGAGTGGGCAAGGTTTCTTTAATCTGGACTCTGGAGCACTTCAACTACCGCCCGGGCAATTCCCTGATTCAGCGTATACCTGTCTGCGCATGCGACGACTGACTGACGCTTGATAACGCACGCCCGAAACTTTTTAGCCTATTCAGAAATGAGAGTTGAAGATAGTAATTTGGCGTACAAGACCCAGCAGAGTATATCTCTATTTATAATATAGAAATAATGGATACAAGCGAAGTACAGGTTACAACATATCGACCTCGACCCATGGCGCGGGCGGCAGCAGGTAGGCCGAGTTCAAGCCTGAGCACAAGCTGCGGCGCGCAGGACGAATTGCAGTGGCGCGGGTCCAAGTGTGAGCGGCGGTGGCGCAGGTCGAGCTAAACCTATGGCTTGGGTGGCGGCCCGCAGCCCGAGTTCGAGCTCGAGCGCGTGCGGCGGTGCGCAAGCTGAGCTTGAGGCAGCATGCAGGCCGAGCGCGTGGACGACGGCGGGTATGCCAAGACGGAGTTGGCTAACAGTAGCATCGCTGGCGATTTGTTGCTTGTAGAGAAGAAAGCACAAGGAGGAAGAAAGAAAAACAGAGGATAATGGGTGAGTCCCAATTATAAAGCACATCATCCCACCACCAAACCAAACAAGAAGCAGAGATGAACCTAACCCACACAATCAAATAGGAAACGCCCAGTCCAAAAATCAAGTCCCGGAACAAACCGCACACTGTAAGTTCTTACTGTTCTAGGGTTCAACCTTAAGCAGCTTACGAGTTACGGCCACTTATATCTCATACGCTAGCAGTGTCATGAAAAGAGAGAATTCCTACGCTCACTTCAATTTTCATCCTAATATGACACAACCGTTCGTTCCGTTAGCTTCTTCCGTCAGAGACCCTGGGACACGCTGTCAGATATTTTGATTAGGTCAAAATTGGTCTCCGTCGACTCTCCCGTGCGTGCGGTTCCTAGTCCTCTCTCCCGTGCGTCTGTCCCAGGCTCGATCCGGTGGCGGGCGGCGAGATTCCTGGCGGCGGCCGGCCGTCGGCGGCGAGATGGAAGGAGATCCGGCGGGGGAGGATGTGGATCCGGCCGGCGGCTCCCTCGGGCGGGGCTTGGCGGCGGCGCGCGCAGGCGGCAGCCGCGAGCCCCCCCCCCCTGGCGGGTTGCACAGGCAGCGCCGGCCGCGAGCTCCCCCCGGTGGGTTGCGCAGGCGGCTGCGGCAAGCCCCCCCCCCCCCCCCCCAGCGGCACGCGCAGGCAGCGGCGGCGAGCCCCCCCCCCCCCACCCCCACCCCTACACAGCGGGTTGCGCAGGCAGCGGCGGCCACGAGCTCCCCTGGCCTAGTTGCAGATGCGGCGGCGAGCCCCCCTGGTGGTACTGTCTTTTGCACGAATTCTTCTTCTTCTCATGCTGTATCATTCTCCAATACAATTATTTGGTGATTGGTGAAGTATCACGAATGCTGCTTGTCTGCTTGATGACGGACGTTTTCTTTTGGAGAGGCTGCAAAGTCTTTTTCGGTAGTATGATCTGCATTTTCCTTTTGCAAATAGAAAACATATATATTGTTGCCACTCTGGCTTGCTGAACACAGAATTTATGTCTGAAGTACGTACCTATTTGCATGCTACTTTTCATTCTTGTGTTTTGCACACTAGTAATGAGTGCTTTTAGAATTCTAAAAGTCTGAGAATGGTAGTAGCCAGGCAAGGTGGTCTTTCTTAAAATAAAAAAAAAGGTGTCCCATTTTTTTGAAACTAAGGATCTCTAAGAAATTGCCACATAATCTCCCTTTCCTTTTTCACAGCTAGAACATATACATGTTGTCAGTTAGCTTTCTGATCCGAAGAGTGAAATGTATTCTATTACTAGATAGAATCTTTACTTCTACCCTAGAGTTACCAGCCACAGATACAAATGAACTTGAAGCTTCATTGACTTGTATTCAAAATCCAGGCAGCACGCTCGGGCAGGATTCAGGGGGCCATGGAGGGTCTGATAATGCTGGCACAAAGCCAGGCTGGCTCCTTGAAGGGTGAGTGCTAGCCTTCGATTCATCTAAGCAATGCAAAAGTGATGTGCAAGTAGCAGTGTTGATTCCTTAGATTGTTCTTTTCATTTGCAGGATGGATCCAAATTCAACATATTTGCTAAAAATTAGACTGTTTGGCAACAAAAAGAAAGTTAGAAATGATTTTAGGTGTTTCTATTTTGATATGACTATTGATTCATATTTGACAAACTATTAGGATTTACTTGAAGAGATTGTAGAGAAGTACCCGCCAGGTTATTTGGAAGTAGCTCATCTTCAGTACTATGACCATGATATGAAAGAATTCCCTAAAGTTCATTCTAACCAAGATTTATTGTCTATGTTTTGAGAAAAAATCAAAGACAAAGGTTGTCGACATGTTCATTTCTTACTGTGATCCCTCTGAACCATTTGAGCCCATCAAAGAGTGGCATAGTGATGTGCAAAAGCAGGCTGCAGCCAAGAATGTTGCAGAAGATGAGGATAGGTACCTTTGCAACCTAGTACCAGAGAATGAGCATGTAGGTGTTGATGATGAGGTCATGTACTTAGTGAAGACACCTTGTGAAGATACAAATATGGCTATGATTGTGCATAAGGATTAGGACAAAGAAAAAGTTGAGAGTGAGGATGAGGATGAATTGGAGATTGAGTCAGGGACTGAATTAGAGGATGACCAAGAGTTGGTAGGACATGAGGCAGAACATATTCCAAACAAGGAATATAATAAAGAAGACCCTCCAATGGTAGTTGGCTCAACATATCTTAGCATGGCAGAGTTTAAGATTGCATTATCTCAGCATGCATTCAAACGTGAATTTGAGTATAACATAGAGAAGAGTGCACCATATAGGTTCAGGGCCTATTGTTCAAGGTGGGAGGAAGATAATTGCCCATGGAGACTACATGCTTCTACAACAGCTGATATGTGCACTTGAAAGGATCTAACAATGCCTAGAGGGGGGGGGGGTGAATAGGCGTATCTAAAAATTTACTGCAAATGCTAAGTTCAAATCTGTCAGCCACTGTCGGAAGTCCCGACGTTTGGGTCGGAACTCCCGACGTTGTCAGAAGTTCCGACGCAAACGTCAACAGTTCCGACGCCTACGTGAACTACAAAAGCAGTGCCAAATTTAACTTTGCGGATAAATAATCTTACAACCTCACTTCCTAGTGGTTTGGTGAAGATGTTGGGTCACTCCCTTGACGCCGTAATGCCTCCAAACCGTAGATCGAGTCCAAACCCTAAAATGGAGATTTTGGAGACAAAGAGACAAACACATACAAGTAATCTCAAGCAATCACAACAACAACAAGTACGCGGGACACAAGGATTTATCCTGAGGTTCGGCAACCCCACAAAGGAGCTCCTACGTCCTCATTGTTGAGGTGACCACCAAGGTCGGAGTCTTTTCCACCTCCTTGCCTCTCTCAAAGTGACCACAAAGGTCATTTGAGCTTTCCAATAAAAAATCGAAGGGTGATACAAACTTCCCAAGGCTCTTCCACAAGATGGAAGCTCTTGGGCAACACCTAGCTGGCTAGGGGCAAAGCCCCAAGAGTAATAGACGCAAAAACAACTGGCTTGACAAAGAAATCAAGTGCTCAAGCTTTCCAAAGTGATGCTCTCACTTAATCCACTCTCCTTTCACTCAAAACCCTAAGAGAATCGAAGACTGGAGCAAAGGGGGAAGGAGAGGGGAGCTTTAGTTGCTTGGGAGCTATTGAGCATGAAGTGGGTCAACAATGAATGAGTTCATAACGGTTAGAAGTGAAGAGAGGAGTAATTATACTCCAAGTGAAAATCCAACCGTTCAGATCTACGTCGGGAGTCAGTGTTCACAATGGGTTAGAAGTCTGCGGATGCGAGTCAGTGTCGGAACTCCCGGCAAACGTCGAGACTTCCGACGGTCGGAACTTCCGACGGTCGTCGGGACTTCCGACGTGCACAGTTGAACAAACAGTCAGCACCACTAATGCCAGGACTCCCGGCTTGGGTCAAGTCAGTGTCAGAACTCCCGACAAACATCGGGACTTCCAACGGTTGGGACTTCCGACGAGCACAGACAGCCAGCTAGTCAGAAGCATAGGTGCTAGGACTCCCGGCTAAGGTCGGGACTACCGACCGTCGGGAGTTCCGACTTACGTCGGGACTTCTGACATCTACAGTCACTGAAAATTATTCTATGTGTTCGTGAAGTGCTAGAGTGTCTCCCTTTTGATTTTATTTTAATGCTTGAGCACTCTATCTTCCTCAGGCGAACTAAATTTGCATCCCTCTTTATAGTGCGGCGGGTCCTAAACTCAAAATCAAAATTAAAACCTTTGGAGATTGTTTTGAGCTCTTCCGCCTTTACAACTTCAAGAATTGAGGGATACCATTTCATCTTTATCAACTCTTTGATTCTTTCACGAGACTAATAGCTACGACATATCTCATTTAGATCACATTAGTCCCTAATTTGGATGTCATCAATACACCAAAACCCACATAGGGGGCAAATACACTTTCAATCTCCCCCTTTTTGGTAATTGATGACAACCAACTTAGGCTTTTATTAGAATGAAACAACTTAAAGCTTTTGAACCCCAAAATTTATGAAGAGCTCCCCCTTGATGTATGCATGAATTTGAATATCAACTAGAATCACTTATACATGATTTGCATACCTCAAGACAAAAGCCCCCCCCTAGATTTTGTAATCCGTGGGGTACAACAAGTGTGTGTGAACAAGTATATAGACGTGAAAAGAAATGCAATATGACATGTTATTTCACGCAACAAGTAAAAGAGAATATGACGGCCAAGATTTCAAAAAGGAATTTGAAGCAACACATGGCCATCCAAAATGCATTCACCATCATAAGTAGAGACAAGTATAAGCTAATAAGATAAATAGATGACCATAACTTGTCCTACAAACATCCATCAAACACATATAGATAATTGTCCATCACAAGGTTGCACCACACGACATAGTTTGTACACACTAAAGGGGTTTTACAGTTCCAAAATATAAAGGCCAACTAACTTATTACAAAGAGAAATCAAAGCCTAACACTCCCCCTTTGTCAACAAGTGCCAAAAGGGGTAGGCTACGTGAATACCCAACTACGCATCGTCGTAGTCATCATCCTCATCTTGTTCACCATCGTCAGCACTGTCGTTGTCTTCATCATCATCATCCTCCTCTATGTACTCCTCATCTTCTTCAGTCGCCTTCCCTTTGCCATGTGGGCGAGAAGTTGCATCATCTTCGTATGCCGCACAAGCCTCATCATACAAAGCCAATGGATCACGGGGAGGCACAAACGGCGGCAGAGGAGAGGATACAATGCCTGCGTGCTGCTCCAATCGATATAGCCTCTCTTGCATATCATGCTCATGTTGAGCACTAGCACAACACTGTCCAAACATGTATGTCATTAGGAACTTGAACTTGTTGGGCTTCTTTCTAGAGGAGGATGAGGAGAGGGTCTCGGCACTAGAAGAGCGAGCAGCAGCAGCCGCAGTTGAAGCACCATGGTGAGAGCGAGAACCCAAGGCACCTTTCCCTCTAGCTTTGGCTGCCTCATCTTTTTCCTTTAGTTCTCTAGCAGCAATGATGGAGGTTTTGTTGGATATCTTGAGGAGCTTTTGCTGAGTGTCATAGGGAAAATGGATTCCGAATACTTGCTCAATGACATGCATAATGTACGGTGCATAGGGAAGATGCTTTACCGGATCCTCAGTAGCATCATGTATCTTGTTCCAAATATAGCGGCTAATGGAAAACTTCTGAAACTCATCGCCAAAGTGCTGAAGCACCTTCTGTGAATCATCATGAAGGTAGGTGGAGTCACCGACCTTCGGATACAAGATCTGTCGCAAGATGTTGTTCAGAACATAATAGTAGGGCTTCAGAAACACTGTCTATCCATCAGCCCTGTATCCATCAAGATACATGTGTTGGTACTCCTCCATATCGAGATCCTCATACTCAGTCAACTCAGTAGCAATGCGGTCACTGTGACTCAAACCAAGAAGGCGAGAGAAATTGATGAAGTCCACTTTATAATGCTTGCCTTCAGTTGTCCAATGAATAATGTCAATAGCATCGGTGGGGTCTCTCTCATGATGATAAGAAGCATAAAACTGATAGATTAGCTCGTTGTTCCAATGCTTCCTAAACTCTAACAGGTAAGACAGCCCCATTGAGTTGATATCCTGAACCATCTGCTCCAACTCGGGTTCCTTGTACTTGCCAAGAGAGTACGCATCAATGCACTTCATCTGTAGGACCGGTGGCTCCCTCTATTTCAAGAACTTCCGATAAAGAATGGAATCATAAAATTCATAATGAAAGGGATGCCAGAAATGATACTCAAGTCGTAGGTCCTTCTCATCCTCAGCATAAAGGTTCCTGTTTCGATTGTACCTGATGTCCTTAACCCGGTGACGATAATCCACTAGAAGAGGAGGAGTCCAGCAACCAGCAGGATTGGGAGCCATGGTGGGCTCCCACATGATCGGCGACACACCGGTGAACGGAACAAGCTGAGACACACCCGTTGGACCGTGAGTCGGGGTGCGAATCGATGGAGTAGCAATGGTGCGTTCGGCAAGCGCTTCCTCTTCTTCATCAACCATCGGCGCATCCCTAATAGGGGCAGGGGTAGGAGGAGGAGTGGCTACCGATGACCCTTGATCATCACGGCGACGGGCAGCACGGGAACCAGCAGCACCACCACGCAGATACGATGCCTTGGTGCAGCCAGGCGGCTTGGGGACAACGACACGATCTTGAGTCTTCTTGGAACGCTTTTCCCTATGACGTGAGGGACTGCTACCACCATCCATGACTGCGAAGAACACAAAGTGGAACTAAGAAATGAAGCAATGAGAGGCAAACGAACATCGAGAATTAAAGAAACATGAATGGAGTGGTCACCAATGGGTCGGTAGTCCCAGCCATAGTCGGGAGTTCTGACAGCCGAGAGTTCTGGCTTACGTCGGGAGTTCCGACGGTCGGAACTGCCGACGGTCATCGGGACTTCTGGCGCACAAGGTTACCATCCCATTCATGGGGCTTCAAATCACGACACTCAATCAAACAAGGAAGATAGAGAGGTAGAGAGGAAGAAGGAATAGAGGCAAAACACAAGGTACATTGGAGTTAGGGTTCGACGCCATGTTAGTACCTTGAAACGAGAACGGAGGAGACAACGAAGAACAAAAATGTAGTCGATGAACCAATCCACGAGCGCAATCTCCTCCACCAAAGGAAACTCCACCACACCAATTGAAAAGGTCACCATGATCCGGGGAAGAACTAGGACACAGGGTGGTGGAATGGGGGCAGGGCGGTCGGGACTATCGGCAAGTCCACCGGCGGTGAAGGAAAGGGGACCAGAATGGCCGGCTGGCCGGAGGGGCGGCACGAGGAGCAATGGCGGTGCGAGGAAGGGCAGGGGCAGCATGAGGAAGGGTAGGAGCGGCACTGGGAGACGAGAGGAAAAGAACCGCAGTAAAAAAAATGACCGGGCTAGTTATAAAGGAGCCGAGCAACCGACGCGGCGTGGTCAGATCTACGTCGAAACTCCCGGCGTACGCCGGGACTTCCGATGGTCGAGAGTTCCGGCGCAAGCCAGGACTTTCAGCTATCGGGACTTCTGACGCAGGGAAACAGAAAAAACACCTTAACCTGCGCTCACTCTACCATGTGGGGCAAAAATATGATGAACATCAACATTTTCATAAGTGACTAGATTTCATTCAACCAACACAAAGCAATAGTCACTCATGAAAATTATGAAATAGATTTTAAAATTTGCACACAATGTTTTCTTAATCCTTTTCTCCTAACTAGATCAAACAAAATGTGTGTGCAAGGGATCAAGCCATGTTATGAGAATCAATGATATTTAGTTCACTCCTTAAAGCACAAAATCTTGACTCGTCTAGAGGCTTTGTGAAGATATCGGCTAATTGTTTTTCGGTGCTCACATGGTGAATGGCGATATCTCCTTTGGCTTCGTGGTCTCTCAAAAAATGATGCCGGATGTCTATGTGCTTTGTTCAAGAGTGGTTTACGGGGCTGTTTGCCAACTTAATGGCACTCTCGTTGTCACACAAAAGTGAAATCTTGGTTAACTCACATCCAAAGTCCTTTAATGTTTGCTTCATCCAAAGTAGTTGGGCACAACAAGCGCCGACCGCCACATACTCGGCTTCGGCGGTGGACAAAGCAACAGAATTTTGCTTCTTAAAGCTCCAAGACACCAAGGAACGACCAATAAATTGGCAAGTTCTGGTAGTACTCTTTCGGGTTACTTTGCAACCGGCATAATCCAAATCGGAATAGCCAAGTAACTCAAAAGTGGAGCCTTTAGGATACCACAAGCCAAGATTAGGAGTGTGCACTAAATACCAAAAAATTCTCTTAACGGCCATCAAATGACATTCTTTTGGATTAGCTTGAAATCTTGCACACATGCACACACTAAGCATAATATACCTTTTGATCGACGTCCTTTCCTCCTTGTTCAAGATCAAGATGCCCATTGGTTGGCATGGGTGTCTTGATGGGCTTAGCCTTGTCCAAGTTAAACTTGTTCAACATGTCATTGGTGTACTTGGTTTGACTTATGAACGTACCATCCTTGAGTTGCTTGATTTGAAATCCAAGGAAAAACTTCAACTCTCCCATCATGGACATCTCGAACCTATTTGTCATTATCCTACTAAATTCCTCACAAAAAACCACATTAGTACTACCAAATATTATGTCATCGACATATATTTCGCAAACAAAGATATCATTATTGACTTTGCGAGTAAACAAGGTAGCATCAGCCTTTCCTATCTCAAAACCTTATTTGAGTAGAAAATCTTTTAAGCAATCATACCAAGCTCTAGGGGCTTGTTTGAGCCCATAGAGCGCCTTGTCGAGCTTGTAGACATGGTTTGGATACTTGGGGTCTTCAAAGCCCAGTGGTTGCTCTACATACACCAACTCAGATAGGGGGGCCATTGAGAAATGTACTCTTCATGTCCATTTGATATAGCTTGAAGTCATGATGGGTGGCATAGGCAAGTAGAATATGGATTGATTCTAGCCTAGCCACCGGTGCATAGGTCTCCCCAAAATCCAAGCCTTCAATTTGAGTGAATCCTTGAGCCATCAACCTTGCCTTGTTCCTTGTTACCATGCCATGCTCATCTTGCTTGTTGCGGAAGACCCACTTGGTTCCAATCACATTTTACTTGGGCCTTTCCACCAAGGACCAAACTTTATTCTGAGTAAAGTTGTTCAACTCCTCTTGCATGGCTATCATCCAATCTGGATCATCAAGTGCCTCTTCCACCCTACGAGGTTCCAAAGGAGAAACAAACGAGTAATATTCACAAAAACTTGCTAAACGAGAACGTGTAGTTACCCCTCGTTGAATGCTCCCCAATATGTTATCAACAGGATGATCTCGTTGAATGGATTGATGCACTCTAGGATGTGGAACTTGAGTTGATCTTTGGATAGGGCCATCATCATCATCATCATGGTCATGATCGATTGGAAGATCACAATCATAAGCTTGTGGAGGATTGACTTCACTTCTTTCTTCATTGTTGAGTTATGGTTGAGCTCGCTCATTGTTGACACCATCTTCATGAGAATGACCTTGTGCTTCATTTGATCTCTCATCTTGACTATCTCTTGTTGCGGAAGCTTCACCATGTTCATTTGATGAAACATGATGAATAGTTGGATCAAGATCATCAAGCACAACATGGTCTTCATCTTTGTCTTCAATGGGCTTTACTTCACCAATAGTAAGCTTCTTGATTGCTTCATGTGGGGCTTCCTCATTACCTACATTCTCAACATTGACTTGCTCTTTTGGAGAGCCGTTGGTTTCATCAAAAGTCACGTCTACCATGATTTCAATCAAACTAGTGGTTTTATTGAAAACACGATATCCATGTTTGTTAGTACCATAACCAAGCATGAAACCTTCATCAACCTTTGGTGCAAACTTAGAGATTTTGGATTTCTTATTAAGTATGAAACACTTTGATCCAAAAACTCTAAAGTAGTGCACCTTAGGCTTTTTACCAGCTAGAAGTTCGTAGGCGGTCTTTTCTCTTTTCTTGTGAAGATATAAGCGGTTGATAGCATGGCATGCCGTGTTAACCGCTTCCGCCCAATAGTTGGTTGGAGTCTTGTATTCATCCAACATTGCTCTTGCGGCTTCTATGAGTGTTCGATTCTTCCTCTCCACAACACCATTTTGTTGTGGAGTTTATGGAACCAAAAACGCATGCTTGATTCCTTCTTCATCAAGAAACTCTTCAATGTTGGTGTTCTTGAACTCTGTCCCGTTGTCACTTCTAACTCTCTTGATTTTGACATCAAACTCATTTTGGGCTCTTCTTACAAACTTCTTGAAGATACCTTGGACTTCACTCTTTTCAAGCAAAAAGAATACCCAAGTGAAGCGAGAATAATCATCAACAATTACAAAACCATATTTGTTACCACCAATGCTTATATAAGCGATGGGTCCAAATATGTCCATGTGAAGCAACTCTAATGGCCTTTCGGTTGTCACAACATTCTTAACGGGATGTTTAGCTCCAACTTGTTTTCCCGCTTGGCATGCGCTACAAATCCTATCTTTCTCAAAAGAAACATTTGTTAGTCCAAGGATGTGTTCGCCTTTTTGAAGTTTGCCCAAGTTTCTCATCCCAACATGGGCAAGTCAGCGATGCCATAACCAACCCATGCTAGATTTTGCCATTAAACAAGTCTTGGGATTTACTCTATTTGATGTAAAATCAACTAGATAGAGTTTCCCTTTTAAATGACCTAAAAATGCAATAGAGGAATCCTTCCTTCTATAAACTTCCACACCCTTATCCGTAAAGAGACAATTGTAACCCATTTCACAAAGTTGTGAGACGGACAACAAATTGTATCTCAACGAATTCACAAGTAAAACATTTGAAATGGAATTATCATTTGATATAATAATTTTACCCAAACCAAGGACTTCACCCTTTCCATTGTCACCAAACACAATATTTCCACTTTGGTCATGACTTGGTTGGAACGATGTGAACATGTCCTTCTCTCCGGTCATGTGATTTGTGCATCCACTATCCAACACCCAACTTGTTCCACCGGAGGAATATTCCTACAAAGACAAATTAAGCTTTTGTTTTAGGTATCCAAAAAGATTTGGGTCCTAGTGGGTTAGTCACATAAAACTTGGGCACCCAAACACTCCTCATTATTTCCTTTCTCTTTTGGACACCAACATACTTAACCATAATCTTGCCATCCTTGCCCCAACAACACATATAGTCACTAGCATAGCATCGTGGAAGTGGTGCTAGTGGCTTTGGGACATTGGATTGCTTCGTCTTGATTGTCTTGCTACTTGTAGGTTGAATCTTGAGAATGTAGACCTTGTTGTTGACTTGCATATAAGCTCATCAAGAGCAATGCCCTTGTTGAACTTCACATATGGCACACCATTTATCATGTTCCTTCCATTTGCTTTTCCATCATACCTATTGTAGCCAATGCCTTCCTTGATTGATGGGTGTCTTGATGACTTGTATATAGTCTTGTTAGATTGCTCTTGACACTTGCACCCATTCTTCAATATCATCTTCAACCTATGAATCTCCTTGTTTTTCTTCTCTAACTCAACAAGGTTAGTTGCATATGCATTTACATCAATTTTATAGCATCTTTTACAACCATCACTAGTGGAGACATTAGAGACTTCGGTTGCCTTAGGAGAAGTTGAAGTGCTAGCCCAAAGAGTACTATAGTTTAGCTCAAGATTTTGATATTTTTCTTCCAAGCTTGTGAGGCTTTCTTGAGCTATACTCTTTTCATTCTTAAGGCTAGCTATTTGATCATTAACTGAGGAATGTTCCTTAGTCAATTTCCCAATTGAGTCATTGGCTAAAGACAATTCAACGGTTAATTTCTCAACCTTCATCTTTTCCTCGGTGATAGATGCTTCAAGTGCAAGGTTTTTCTCTCTCTCTTGAGTAATTATATCTCCTTACAACTCTAAGCATCTATCCCTCTTCTCTAATTTCTTCATTAGCATTTTTATTTTAGTGAAGGCCTTTTTACCAAATTTCTTTATCATGGTTGCTTCAATTTCTTCTATGTTATCATCACAACTATCATACTCATCACTAGAGGAAACGGGTGTAGTATGTACCTTCTCCCCTTTTGCCATGAGACAAGTTGGGGTGTAGTAGTCATTGTCGATGAGGTTGGAGAAGAGCCTCAGTGGTGAAGATAGGTTGGAGAAGAGTTTTGGTGGTGAAGTTGAGTCGGGGAAGATCATGGTCGGTAAAGAAGAGTGGTGGATGGTGATGTTTGCGGCTCCCTTCTTCTTATTCTCATCATCACTTGAGTTACTATCACTTGACTCCCATTCTTCCCCAAGATGAGCTTCACCTCTCTTCTTGCCTTTGTTCTTCTTGTCATCATCCTTGTCATGCTTGTGCTTCTTTTTCTCATTAGGACAATCGGCTATGAAGTGACCGATTTGACCACATCCATAGCAAAATCTCTTTTTGAACCTTCTCTTACCATCACCATAGGTCTTGCGGTTGCTTTTCTTCTTCATAAACTTTCTAAGATTTCTAATCACAAATGCAACCTCTGCATCAGAATCTTCTTCTCCACTTGAGGAATCATCCTTCACTTTCTTCTTCTTTTCTTGACTTGAACCTTCATGTTGTTGAGTTGCTTTAAGGGCCGCACTCTTGTTGAATCCCATTGCATTAGGATTTTGATTGTGAGCATTGATTGCATCTTCATCTAGACACTCATGATGCTTGAGCTTTGAAAGAACTTCTTGAGGTGTCATCTCATCATAACCAAGCCTTTCCATGATCACAGATGCTAGCATGTTGTTCTTGGCTCTATAGGTTCTCAACATCTTTCTAGCAACTTTGTTGTCATCCCATTCATTGCTACAAAGAGCTCTTATGCGGTTGACCAATGCCATGAGCCTATCAAACATGGATTGTGTTGTTTTATTTTGCAAGAATACAAATCTTTCCAATTTACCATGAAGTAACTCTATGTTGCCTTTTCTCACACTTTTATCTCCTTCAAATGATACTTTTAAAGTATCTCAAATTTGCTTTGCACTTTCCATTCCATTCACTTTTCTAAACTCATCCGGAGCTAGGCTTGACACAAGCAATGCTACGGCTTGTGCATTTTGATGGAGGTTGTGCACTTCTTCTAGAGTTATCTCTCTATCTTCATCGATAGGAATCATCACACCAACATCCACAACTTCCCAAAGTCTTACCAATCGATGTATCTTGTTCCATCAAAGTGAGGTGGCTTGCCAATATTGACGGATGGGGTATGTAGTGTTGAACCTTTCATGATTTGTCCATAGTCAAAACTCATGTGTGAATATATTCCTTTTCCATGAGCATGCTCACTGGCTCCAATATCACTAGCGGCATCTTTTGTTTGCTTCATTCTTGTCACTAGTATCATTATTGCCACTTTTTGCATCATCAACCTTCTTGCTCAATTCTTCCTTCAACTTGCTCATCTCATCTTGCATCTTTTTCATTTCATCTTGAAAGAGCTTGGCTTGAGCACTCATCAACTCTTCAGCTATTTTCTTGGCCATTTCGACGGCAACGGCTTGCATCTTGTCGGACTCTGATATTGTTTCTTCTCACGCGGTGAAGCGCAAAGAGAAGACCTTGCTCTGATACCAATTAAAAGGATCTAACAATACCTAAAGGGGGGTAAATAGGCATATCTAAAAATTTACTGCAAATGCTAAGTTCAAATCTATAAGCCACTGTCGGAAGTCCCGACGTTTAGGTCGGAACTCCCAACGTTGTCAGAAGTTCCGACGCAAACGTCAGCAGTTCCGACGTCTACATGAACTACAAAAGCAGTGCCAAATTTAACTTTGCAGATAAATAATCTTACAACCTCACTTCCTAGTGGTTTGGTGAAGATGTTGGGTCATTCCCTTGACACCGTAATGCCTCCAAACCGTAGATCGAGTCCAAACCCTAAAATAGAGATTTTGGAGACAAAGAGACAAACACATACAAGTAATCTCAAGCAATCACAACAACAAGTACGTGGGACACAAGAATTTATCCCGAGGTTCGACAACCCCACAAAGGAGCTCCTACGTCCTCGTTGTTGAGGTGACCACCAAGGTCGGAGTCTTTTCCACCTCCTTGCCTCTCTCAAAGTGACCACAAAGGTCACTTGAGCTTTCCAATAAGAAATCGAAGGGTGATACAAACTTTCCAAGGCTCTTCCATAAGATGGAAGCTCTTGGGCAATGCCTAGCCGGCTAGGGGCAAAGCCCCAAGAGTAATAGACACAAAAACAACCGGCTTGATGAAGAAATCAAGTGCTTAAGCTTTCCAAAGTGATGCTCTCACTTAATCCACTCTCCTTTCACTCAAAACCCTAAGGGAATCAAAGATTGGAGCAAAGGGGGAAGGAGAGGGGAGCTTTAGTTGCTTGGGTGCTGTTGAGCATGAAGTGGGTCAGCAGTGAATGAGTCCGTAACGGTTAGAAGTGAAGAGAGGAGTAATTATACTCCAAGTGAAAATCCAACCATTCAGATCTACGTCGGGAGTCCCGACGCAGATCTCAGGACTTCTGACATTAATAGAAAACACTGTTCACAATGGGTCAGAAGTCTGCGGGTGCGAGTCAGTGTCGGCACTCCCAGCGAACGTCGGGACTTCCGACAGTCGGAACTTCCGACGTTCGTCGGGACTTCCGACGTGCACAGTTGAACAAACAGTCAGCACCACTAATGCTGGGACTCCCAGCTTGGGTCAAGTCAGTGTTGGAACTCCCGACAAACATCGAGACTTCCGACAATCGTCGGGACTTCCAACAAGCACAAACAGCCAGCTAGTCAGAAGCATAGGTGCTGGGACTCCCGACTAAGGTCGGGACTACCGACCGTTGGGAGTTCCGACTTACATCGGGACTTCCAACGTCCATAGTCATCGAAAATTATTCTATGTGTTCATGAAGTGCTAGAGTGTCTCCCTTTTGATTTTATTTTAATGCTTGAGCACTCTATCTTCCTCAGACCAACTAAATTTGCATTCCTCTTTATAGTGCGGCAGATCCTAAACTCAAAATCAAAATTAAAACCTTTGGAGATTGTTTTGAGTTCTTCCGCCTTTACAACTTCAAGAATTGAGGGATACCATTTCATCTTTATCAACTCTTTGATTCTTTCACGGGACTAATAGCTACGACATATCTCATTTAGATCACATTAGTCCCTATTTTGGATGTCATCAATACACCAAAACCCACATAGGGGGCAAATGCACTTTCAGCACTGTAGTGGTAATTATTTAGCATAAATATTTTTTGTTTTTTTTCTAAATATTTATTCTATTATGTTGGTGTAGCTAAATAGGGATGTTAATCTTTTGTAGGTGAAGAAGAACCCATATGCTCATCAGTGCTCTAGTACAAGGAGGAAGAAGAAGGTCAAGAATGCCACCAAGCATTGGGTATGTGCTAAAGTTAAGGACTGGCTCATTGAGGATGGATCACTTGGTGCAATGCAGTTGAAAAAGAAGCTTAAAGAACACTACAAGGTGAGTGTCCACTACAAGAGGGTGTGGATAGGTAAAGAGCTAGCATTGAGGCATATTTATGGTGACTGGGACAACAGCTTTGACAATTTGTATAGGTTTAAGGCACAAGTTGAGAGCACTTGCCCTGGTAGCATAGTAGTGATAGATCATCACACAATAAATGGGAAGATCAGATTTAAAAGTTTTTTCTTTGCCTTGAAACCATGCATTGATGGGTTCATAAGTGGTTGTAGGCCATACTTCGCAATAGATAGCACTTTCCTGACAGGTAAGTTTAAGGGGCAGTTAGCTAGTGCTTTAGCTGTTGATGGCCATAATTGGTTATTTCCTGTTTGCTTTGGAGTTTTTGATTCTGAAACAAATGATAATTGGAAATGGTTCATGGAGAGAGTTAGAGAGGCCATAGGATCACCAAGGGGTTTA
The DNA here is from genome assembly GCF_019320115.1 of Miscanthus floridulus. Classification (NCBI taxonomy): domain Eukaryota; kingdom Viridiplantae; phylum Streptophyta; class Magnoliopsida; order Poales; family Poaceae; genus Miscanthus; species Miscanthus floridulus. Next base: position 43,201,732 of record NC_089584.1, read on the forward strand.
ACCATGTACGAAGAGTAAGGATAACCAAGTCATTTCTAGTATTGGAACATCAAAAAGCGCGGAGATTACATCCAAGAAAAAGGCAAATAAGGGCAACTCTAGTTCTGGAGCATCAAAAAGGTAATACATAGATTAAAAAAAGGTCACACTGCTATTGCTATTTTGTTGCTACTGTTACTTTGTTGTCTCTTGTTCAAATCTAGTTCTGCCGTACACAGGTCAATATCAGATTCAAATGAACCTGCGCCTACTGATGCTCTAGTCAAGGCAAAGAGCAAAAAGAAAAAGGAGCCTACTAAAAAGGAAACCACCATTTCTATGATGCCACTTGACAGCCCTGCAATGGGCACAAGAAGCAAAATGGTGGATCCTGCTAGCCCTGCAATGAGCACAAGAAGCAAAAAAAGAAGGCTCAGCCAGTGATCCTCATGTATCTATGAATTTGGACTCTGCTTTGTGTGTGAACTTGCATGTATCCGTGAACCTTTGTGTGTGAACTTGCATGTGAATTTGGACTCCTGTGAACTTGCATGTATTTGTGAACCGTTTTGTGTTTGAAGTTAATGTGGTGTTGGTCTGTGAACTTGCTATATCATGTGTCATCATCATGCTGTGTAAATGTTGAAAAAATAGTTGTTAGAAATCATAAAGCATGTAGCTGCATGCCGGATTGCTGGTCCTGAGATCGATCGAGTTTGTGTTACTATGCACTGTCTGTCACTCTGTCGTCAGTGAGAAGCAGCACGCATCTTGCTGCAATTGCAAGCAGGCATGGAATGAAAAAAGGGAAAAGGCCTGGCCGGCCCCAAAAGCTACTTTCCCCACAGGCCAGAGGTCACAGGACACGATCTACCATCCTATCGGCCGACTGGTTAGCTCAGCAAAAACATGTTGACAAAAAAAGAGAGCAGCCAGCGGCCAGATACGCTGCATGCATGCGTCCGCGCCTCTGCATGCGTTGCATGCATGCGCCCAACGCCCGCTGCATGCATGCGCTAGCACCCAGGGGCAAAAAGGTCTTTTTAACAGCCACTTAACACCGTTACCTAATGGATTTGACTGCGGTGTCATATTAGGGATGAAAGTTCAAGTGAGTGTCAAATAAGGAACGAAGAAAATTTCAGGGCCAAGAAATGAACGGCTCATTTTTCCAGTGTCAAATAAGGAATTCTCTCTATTATGTTGGAGTAGTACTACTACTCCCTCCATCCCAAATTGTCAGTCACTCTAATTTACTTTCTTGGAGAGTCAAAATATCTCAAGTTTAACTAAATTTATATAATAAAATAATAACATTTATGATATAAATAAGTGTCATTAGATGCTTTATTAATTATATTTTTATATTATACCTATTTAATGTTATAAATCTTTATAATTTTTTATATAATTTTGATCGAGCTTGAGATGTTAAGAAAGTTGAAATAACTTAATTCAGAACTGAGGGAGCAGTATATGTGAGCCAAACACTCGTGGGCGAGCCTGTCTTGGCGGGACAGTTGAAACTTGGACGTTCGTTTGGGCCATGATGTGCTGGTTTAAAACCAGTGGCCTGGTCGGTTGGAGCTGAGAGGCTCTATCCGTATGGGAGAACTCACCTTTGGAGGAAACCATCACGGTCGTGTACACTTTTGGAGCGGATGAATGAAGCCCACAAACCCAGTGAGGCAGAGCCCAGAGCCAAAACTGAGACAATCGGCCTGCCTGTTAGAAGTTTTTATTTATCCTGGAAAGAACTCCTCCGATTTACCTCATTTCAACTATAAAATTGGAGATTTTGGCTGACGTGGTGTCAAATCAACCATCCTACATGGTGCCATGTCGGCAACGAGGGCAGTAAATCGAGCTTTCACGGTAGTTCAGGGAGGTCAATTAGACTTTATAAAAAAAACATAAAAATAATTTTTCAAAAATATTCAAATTTTTTTAGAATAAATATGCATTTAAAAATACAGAATCTTATTTAGTAGAAAATTCATATAAAGTTTGTTTAAACTCAGAAAAATATGAAACCTAAAATCATGCTCTACCTTTTTTTTCATTGCTAGAATTATTTGAATCTTATATGACCTCTTAAACTTTGAAACTAGCCAAATGTGAAATGAAGGACGATGCAAACAAAAAGGCAAATTCTTGCAGACGATAGCGTGGGTCAATGCACAACCCAACATGCAAATTGTAAAAAAATGTTTTCTCAATATCAATGTCTAGCTTAACCATCGAGACATGCATGGCAAAATTCAAACAAAATATATAATTCCTAACCCTAAAAAACATAGAGAGCGATTTTAGGGAAATATGAAATATGAAACATGTTTCATTTTTTAGTTCGAATATATTTTCTATTACCTTTAACATTAATTCAGGTTTTAATATTTTTAAATATATTCTAGAGAAATATTTGGATATATTTTGAATTTTTTCTATAACTTTTTTTTATAAAGTCTAATTGACCTCTTTAAACTATTATGAAAGTCCAATTTACCTCCTTTGTGGCTGACATGACGCTGGTGTCAAGTCAGTCAAAACCACTTTTAAAACCACTCAGGGAGTTAATCAAACGGTTTCAATAGTTAGGACATCTCTACCTACCAGGTAACAATCCTTGCCGTCATACAACCAAAGTCGATGGCTTAAGAATATTGTTGCATGACAGACAAAGATGCAAAGTTGTCTAGATGCCGAACCAAACACGCACTAATTCCTTTTGGGCTCTGTTCGGCTGGTCTATAAGCCGCTTGTGCTGATTTGTATCACTGATTTATTAGGAGAGAAAAATATTGTACCATGGCTGATAAGCCGGCTTATAATGGCAGCCAAACAGAGCACTTGATTGGAGCGCATGCCCATGGTCTGGCAAGATCTGGGCCGCCTAGCACACTAGGTCTCAGGAGGAGAATGAAACAAGCCACTTGGCGAGTCGCACCATCAGCTATCAGCTCTCCTTCTAAGTTGCGCCTACACGGCGACGGTTCAAGCCTGATCCTTAGCCTGACTGACTGACCCATGCTGATTAGAGAATGGAGATGGGACTGATTTAGTTCTAATGAAGATTGAAATAGGGAGAAAATAATCTATGTCGGGATTCACGGGGACGGGGATGCAGAACCATCCCCCATTCCGATTCCCTGCATAACCGCCTTGTGAAGCACTCTCACTCTTGGTGCTGGTATATTATTTTTATAAATGATATCTTTGTATCAATCTATCTATTATTGATTGTGTGAGAAAATTATATGGAGATGAGGAATCTCCACGGGGAATTAATTCATGTACGCATATGGGAATGGGGAAATGATCCTAACTACATTTCTAGGGATGGATTCTCCCCTGCGGGTACGAAAATGAGAACCTGATTCCTAACAAGAAATTCCTCGTTAACGAGCAACAAGGAATTGAGTCTAACTTAACTGGTTGGGTGGGACGTGTGGTCATGCACCCAACCAGTTCAAGTCCTCTCTTTGACTGAATTTGGGTGCCTATTTCTCTACTTAATAAAAGGGATTTGGCCATCTGGGCCGCTCAAAGCACGCCAGGTCTCACGAGGAGAATGAAACTAGCCGTTTGGCGAGCCGCGCCACCATCCGCCACCCTGTGACTGTGAGCCGTGTCTCTGTCAGCTCTCCTCCTCCGCTATCTGCTGCGCCCGCGCGGCGGCGACACGACGCGAGAACGGAGTCCGCCAACCCAATAACCAACCGCATGTGCTGCAAATCTTGTACGCATCTCGTGCACCGCATGGGCATGCATGGCCTGTGTCGGACGGGAACGCATGCAGTGGCATGTGGCGCGCCGCAACCCCCGGCCAAGACCTCCAGCACACACACGTCGTATCCGTTGGCCAGGGACACGACCAAGACAGTCCACTGTCCACTGCAAGAGTTAAAAAAAGGGAGAGTAGTGAGCTCGGAAGGACGGCAGCGCCATGCCAATGCCATGGAGATGGAGGTCGGGTCGTTGGGCAGCGTGGCGCCACCCACCTACCTACCGCTACCGGTGGAAATATTCCCGGTCGATCAGGACAGTGGCTCTGTCTCGGTGGTGGCCTGTTCTGTTCTTTGTCGCTGGCTTTGAATGGATCACGTACTGGCGCCCCAACACATGGCCGAACCTTGGCACAAACCGGAGGAACGGCTTGTTATTTCTGGGCAACCACAAAACACTAGTAGTCCTATATATATCGTACGCTCAAGCAGATATTTATATGTGTCGGTCGTCCCGGAATCATTCGGTGTCATCGCTGGCAGAATGTTTGCCCTTGCGCGCCCTGGAACACAGCATGTGCGTGATCGCCGTATAAACCACAACCCCATACATACATACATTCCGAGATTCCCAGCAGTGTCAGAAAAAGGCGCCATGTTCGCTTGGCTTATAAGCTGTATTTTTTCAGCAAACGAACAGTGCAATAAATCAGCCAACAGTACTTTCAGCCATAGCTTATCAGCTAAACGAACAGGACAAGTGTTTTTACGCCTGCACTGCACTGTGTCACTCACTGCATCGATTCGCCAACAGCCCATGCTCCCGCAGAACGTAGTATAGGACCCTCGGTCCCTCTGGCCATGTCCACCACCAACAGAGCAGAGTATGCGTGTCGTGGTGGCCATTGGCCAAGCGAATGATGCGCTCAACTGCTCAAGTAGACGACAGTCACTGGCGGGGGCTGGCAGCAAACAAGGCAGGAAACCGCGCCGGTCACTGATGATGGATCGGATTCGGAGCTGCGCAGCGCAGCACAGCACTGAGACGAGAGACGACGCAACCCGGGCAGGCGGCCTGGCCTGACCGAGACACAAGTCCAGCCTCCAGCTCCAGCGGCATGTGCTGGACGACCTGGACTATCTTTCATTTATTTATACAATGAATGCCGTTGGCGCCTGGCGTGGCCGTGTGGGTAAAGAGTGTGATATAAGCCTGGACAAAAGGTCCAGCAAATCTGATATCGCACACGTCTGATTTGCCAGAAATACGCTCGGTTCTCCACAGGGGACCCCAAGCAAAAGGCAAGGGTCGGCAGGAAGAAACGCAAAGATGAACTCTCTTTAGATTTAGATGCCCTATCACGACAATAGTGTGTTGGAGTGGATGAATGTGCAATTTAGGGCCCGTTTGTTTCGGCTTCCGCGGCTCCGGCTTCCACACTGTTTATAGAGCCGTTTTCTCTCTCCTACACTGCAGCAGCATTGTTCATTGGAGTCGTTTTCCTCTCTCCTCTTTTTTGTCACTGTTCACAGAACCGGCGGAGCTCGCTTGTCTCGCTCGTGCGGCTCTAGCTACAGTGTGTGAACAGTGATAAAGCCGAAGCACGCAAGAGCGCTACCAAAAAGGCCCTTAATTGAAATTTTACACCCATCCACCCCAATATATATGGGAATGGAGTAAATATATGACAAAACCCATAACGTAGCAGTAGTACGTCCTAGCTGTGTTCTCCCACCCACCCACACCAGAGAAAATATCGATCCACTGTCCTGCATTGCAAGGACCTACTCTCTCTGTTCCAAAAATAAATATCGTTCTCACTTTCTGGGGAGTCAATCAATTTTAACTTTGATCAAATATATACAAAAAAATATTAATATTAAAAGTATATAATTAGTATCATTAGATAGACCATTGAATCTATCTTCGTAATAACTTATTTAGATATACAAATGTTGTTAATATTTTCTATAAATCTAGTCGAATTTTGGGACGGAGGAAGTATGTGCTGATGGATGGGAGTATGCACCCCTTGATTAATTAGTCATTATGCTAGGTATAGCGTTGCAGAGGATGCATAGCTGATGGATGGGTGGCACCAGCCACCAGGGCGAGGGCAGCTCACCGACAGTCCACCAGAGATGGGTCACCCTTGCGTGCACACCGCAAGTGTGGTTACATTGATCCAACGACAACCATTGCAGAGAACGAGAAAGAAGATTGCATTTAACTCCCTCCATTCTAGAGTATAAAACGTTTTGGTACAAGATTCATAGTTTTTACTAAATATCTAGACATAATTTATATTTAGGTGCGTAGCGAAAGCTATGAATCTAGAAAAGTCAAAACCTCTTATAATTTAAAACGGAGGGAATATATTGGTATAAAGAAAATTGAATCGTATAACATTTCTTTGAAAGTCAAGATCTTCATTTGGATGGTGGCGCACGATATAATTCAATCTGTTGCTCAGCTGAAGAAAAAGCAATGGTCGGTGCCGGAGGAGTGTGCCACCCATGACAAAATCGAAACCACTGACCACATTCTCGGTCTGTTCGTTGGTTGGTTTCTGGGCTGATAAGCCCGACTGATGCTGGTTTGTTGTGAGAGAAAAACACTATTGGCTGTTTGATAAACTCTGGCTGAAACCAACAAACGAACAGGCTGTCTATTTCAGTGCCCTATTGCTGTATTTTTGTGGTCGTTCTTGAGAAATACGTTTGGATGGCCGCAATCACCAACCAATCGCGAAGAATTCCTTATAGAGTTTGTTGACAATTGTAGAGGAAAAAATCAAAAAGTTATCTTATTCATATGTGCAGATGCTCTGTGGACCATCTGGAAGACCCGCAAACGCTCACTGATGGCTTTGTTAAATCGTTTGCTGTAATCGTCGTTACCTTTTTGGTAGAATAGAATGTTGGTTACATAGAAGTTTCGCTTTGTTGATCAGTTAGTAGTAAGGGAGAAAGATGAGGGATGTTAAACTCCTGTGTTTTGGTGCTAATCTGTAAAACTAGTAACCTCAACTCTCGGATCATTGGCGTTCGTTACGCTTTCAATAAAGCTAGGTGAATGCCTTTGATCTAAAAATTACATCTTTCACGTTAATTCTCACTGGACGTGTTAAAAAAATAATTCTAAAAATTCTCACAATAATTAAAAAATTCGAGACTTTAATGTGGACTCTAACCATCATTGCCATGAAAAAACTTGCAAACTTTCCATGCAGATGGATCATCAGGTGCAAATTAGCTCATGGTGCAAAAGTCCTGTACGTTACATTTGAGAATAAAAAATTAGCTCATGTGTAGTAAGATGGCCATCGAAAACAGCACACATAACTAGCTTATTCTCAGTGTAGCATTTTTGTTTTTTTACTTGAAAATATTTTCTAAATAGTTTTGTTATTCGTTTGATTGTAACCATCCTCTCTCTCTCCATACATCAACACTACATCTATGGGCACGACCTTCATATACTAATTCCTTGGATTAAAATATTGCCATCTTTATTTTTTCTCCACTCTTATCTCGTGGCCCAAATTTTTTTGCCAAGACCCAATCAAGGTGACCTTCAGTTTTCTCTTGATGAGCTTAATCCCTCGATAAAACCAATGTTCAAGTTTTTTTCATAAATGTTGTAGTTTCTTGACCCTCTTATAAATTCAAGTTTTGGATTATCTCCTGACTTCTCTTATAGTCCACACAAACTTTTTTCCTTAAGGATTGACATATGCATCATAATGTTGCTCATTGAAAGATCCTAAATGGCTAGAGGGGAGGTGAAAAATTCTCTACAAATACAATGGACCAAAGGGTTAGTAACCTAAATGGCGAAATGCAATTTTGCTCTAGCTCTACAAGGGTTGCAAGCCACCTATACCACAATTCTAGTTCTTTACTATCTCTAGGCACACACAAATGCTATGTCACTACTCTGACACTAGTGAGCTAGCTAATTACAACTAGATTACCAACTAAGCTACACACAAATGGTAAGTGTTGACGGTAGTTAACAACCATTATAAACCATCAATATAACATGCATAAGGGTATAAATATAATCACCAACAAAGGTTTAGGGGTTTAAACTAGCAAATTTCACGAGTTTTGGTGAATCTGTATTTTCTGCTGGGTTTATCTAGAAAACCATCAAGGTGGACCTACGTGTCATATTTAATTGCGCTTATCTGTAGCGAAATGAACACCAGAAGGTTCTAAAAGACTCGAGAGGACTCCACACCAAAGCGGAGGGCAAGAGGCTACCAAGTGGGCCACCCAGCTACACCTACAGGCCGCCTAGCCCCTGGGCCCACCTATCAGCCTCCGTGTCGCAATGTCGGTTCTCCACCGTCTCCTAGGTTGCATCTACGTCGTCCTTTAAGTCAGTTTGATCCAAGGGCTCACGTTGGACGCTCCGGCCTATATATATCAATCCCTGCCCCCTGAAGGCTTAAGTCATTTGAGAAGATAAAAACCCTAATCATCCTCAGAGCTCCACCATATTCTAGGGTATAGCTAGTTAGGCTAGGTCTAGAGGGAGACAAGCAGGCTTCGCTTGGATTCCCGATCGTGTCAAGAGCATGGTTCTATATAATCTTTATACCCCTCTCTCTTTTGTACTTTCATTATTTTTATATGCTAGTTACAATTGTTATGACAATATCAGTATTTATCTTATTCATGTTCTTTGTTACAATGTTCACCGTCTACTTTGATTATATGCTTAGTATAGTTAGATTATCATCATGTTCATGCATAAGTTTGTATAGCGCTCACTCTAAGGTACCATGGGTGAGTGGTCGACATTGTTTAAGCGTGGTGCTTATATGTTGTTTACCTATGGATACACCCTGTATTCTGGGTCATGTGGTAGATCGCAGATGTGACTTCCATTGAGTCCTTTGTAGTCCACTCCCCGAATATAGGCGCACGTAGGGTTCGGTTATGAAGGAAGGGCGAGCTCTGTTCTTAATCTTCTTTAGTAATATCCCTTATGTGTAGATATGACGATGATCTTAGCAATGATTACTAGGTATAATTATACTAATCAGTATATGCTTTGACTTGTAATTAAGAATGACTACAATCAGACACGTTAGATTAGTAGTGACCAAACCCATGGCTAAGTCTGGTCCTTCGCCATTGATTCCCGAGCGCTACTAAATCATGACAGGACTCTGTGAACAGTGTTCACATAGGGTCTTGTCCTCCTTCACCCACCGAGTTGAATCGAAGTCTCGTGATCACACCTTCTATGGATCGAGTGACCAGACGCTGCGGCCAGCGACCGGACGCACCCTTGTGCAGAGTCTGGTCCTGTTGTAGTCCAACCCAAGAGCTAGGGTTTAAGACTGGACTCGCCACAACAGAGTCAGGTCAACCCGAAGCCATGGTCTAGTCACTAGAAACTTCTCCTTTTTCAACTCCAAACACTCCACCCTTGTGCATGTGTTCCAACTCCAAGTATTCCAACACATGTGTACGTGAGTTAGCAACAGTGTTCGCCTAAACGGCCAGCCGTTTAAATGGTCAGTAAACGGTAAACGGTGGTAAACTATTTTGTTAAGAGGGTAAACAGAAATTAAACGGTTGACCGTTTAAATGGTAAAAAAACGGGAAAAACGGTCTAAATGGCCTAAACGGAACGGAGATAAACAGTATTAAACGGGCTAAACAGCAGTTTAAACGGCTATTTAGGCGAACATGAGGTAAATCTAGTTCAGTTTTGTATGAATAAATTTGTATACTTAAGTTTATTATATTTATAAATGTGTACACTTGATATGTTACATGCATAAATATCTATATTTGGTTCTTTTCACATGCATAAATATATATACATACCAAAATAATTGATTTTTACTCAGATAAATATGTATAAATGCTATAATACTTGATTTTTTACATGCACATATATAATTATATGTATTTTTAAAAGTACAAAGCCGTTTAGACCGTTTAACTTCGTTTAAACACCGTGTAAATAGCCTAAACACTAAACGAAACCGTGTAAAGACCATTTACCGTTTAGGAAAACATTGGTTAGCAACAATCTAAGTTAATTCCCAAGGATGTGTTAGCTCATTATGATCCAATGCACATGCAATCGAGTTAGATCATCTAATGGCACTTGACAACTGCATCAACTATGATTTCTTCCCTATTCATAGTACGACTATCTATCCTAAACACATTTACACCCTTTATGGTGTCTTAAGTGCGAAAACAAAAACCTATTTGATACCTTTGCCTTGATCAACACTTGGTTTTTGTTTTTCTCTTTCTTCTTTTCCAAGTTGGAGCACTTGATCATCTCTTTTGGTCACCACCATCACCATAACCATCATCTTGCTCCATCACTCGGTGTGTACCACCCTATCTCAATCACAACACTTAATGACAAGGGTTAGTACACTAGGTTTCATCAATTATCCAAAACCAAACTAGGGCTTTCACTTAGGTCTGTGCCAATTCCATCAATGCCTCAAGCCTTTCAAACAAATTATAGAACCCTCACTAGTGCCAGTGAGAGCTAATGATCTTAGGCCTGTTGTCTATGCAATTCTACCGCCCTGTTGAGTGACATGTTTTGACCACGTCCGTTTCTACTTGTGACTAGCTTATCGCAAAGAAAAAGTTGAACAATGTCCACTGCGCTGCTCATGAGCTTGCTTCGCATGCACATCCGGAAGTCGATGGACCGATTGCATATAAGATATGAAAATCAATATGCTTTTCCATGATTCCATCATGATCTCAGCTACTAAAACCCCATTTCTCCACTATGTCACCGCCATGAAAGCCATAAGATTCGAGCCATGATCATTGGACTCAATATGTTCTAGTTGGATGTTTTCCCCTCTATTAACACCGATGATGATGCAAAAACTTTTCGATCATGAATATAGGAAAAGTGTGACTTGCTAAGCATATTGCTACGGTGAGAGAACATATTGAAATGACGAGATGTAGAGCACAACGAGGAAAGATGACTTTGGGATTGGAAGAAAGTACTCTAATGATTTTTGTGGACACCAGAAAGACATCAGTGTCCACCTTGGATATCTCTTGTAGATGTGTGTAATACTTGTCATGTATATTCCATCTGTTTTCCTTGTTCTTTATTACCATAGCAAACTCCAATTAGAATCTTTATTGAATTCTATACTACTATCTCTTTCCATACTTGCTCTATATTATTCGATTCTATATATTTTTCCTATATCTTTGATAGGTCAATATAATTAATGTGGTAGTTTTTACCCCAAAGTTAAAGAGATTATATTATTTTAAATTTATTTACTTATAGTAATACACTAACTTTTTATTTAGGTGTTTTCCAACATATAGAACCAAAATATTGCTTTTTCTAATTTTCAATGTTGCATTTAGTTGAACTACTTATAGCTATAATTTATTTATACTATTTATTTAGGTATTATTTCTTCCCAATTTTTAAGAGATTGAGCTATTAATTTTTTCATAGTTTTTATTAAAATTTTGTCTTTAATAATTGTGTTTTACATGGACTCTTAATTAGTCATTTTTTAGCTCGTATGGAAACCATTTTACTATTTTTTTTTCTAAGTTTATTATTCAATATTTATTAATTTATTAATTGTATTAGGCATGGACTCTTTGGTTTAATCTTAAGCCGTTATAGTATCATAGAATCTAATTAATTAATCTCATAATTTCTAGGTCCTCTCAATGAATGTAGTGGATTCTTTTAATACTATAATACTAGGATAATAATAGATTCACAAGATAGTTTGGTAAATTATTTTTGGCAATAGTAGCTCGTCAGGTGTATAGAGAAGTCATGACGGAGAACAAGTATAGGAGAATGACAATGGATTACATAAACTTCTATTTCACTAAAGGTTGAATGTGGCAAGATCCACTTGTCTACCTGCGAGTCGTTCGGGTGCTCGTATTTTTTTGGATTTATTTTAGAACATAATAACTATTCTTTCAATAAGTGGCGGAGCCACCACCTGGCAATCCCGGATAGCCGTACTACCATAGTCTATTTGTTGTTCTAAGAGGATGGTGAATTGAGCTCTAAAATTTAAAGCGACAAAGCATAGCTTATGCAAAATCTAAAGCCCCAAGTACCTTGGCTCTTAAGTTCTTCTAAAAAAAACAAGCTGATGAGTCCTTAGGGCCAACAAGCTAAGCATGTCCTTAGCTAAGATCACACTAAGATTAGGGTCCTTAGAGTGCTAAAATGAAACCTAGCTAAGCACACACTAACATGAATCCTAGTTGCACTCAATGAAACTTGCAAGCAATGAAAGTAAAGCAAGTAAGAAAGAGTAAGGCAAAGAGATAACTGGTTTTTTTTTGCCATGGTCTTAGATTGTTGCCACAACTCCCTAATCCACGTTGGAGCACCTAAGTCACAAAGACTTGGTTATGCTTCGTTGCACTACTGAATACCCGTTCGCTAGTCGTCACTCTGACATGGTAGGTTTCAATACCATGTATAAGCGACCGTTTAAATAAGAGGTGTTCCCTCCATTTTGGTTGCTAAAGCGAAGCATTAGCCATGGCAAACACCCAAGAACGTGACCAAGCTTGGGCGGTATAATGGGAAAAAAACAACAAAACTCCATCAGATCTCTGGCCGAACGTGAACACCTTAATTCTCTTGTTCGGTTCACAGCTGCTTGTCCTGGCAAATCGAACACAACAAACATATACAGCCTGTTCGCTTGCTCGTAAACGATCGTAAATTTCCAGCCGGGAACAGTGTTTTTCTCTCACACCAAACCAGCCAGTAGTAAATAATCCACGATATGATACGGCCTCCCGAACAAGCTGATAATCCTCGAGCACAGCATGCGCTTCATCATCTTTATAAACAACTGCACTGAATTTCCAGGATTCCAGCTGGTCCAATTATGTTGTTTTGTTGATCTTCCACGCTCCCTGCGCGCCCATGTTCCCGCCATTCTGCAATCTGCACCACAGCGGCCCCTCTTCATATACCCCACCGCGCTTCGTCAGCAGCCCAAGTCCCCAAGAGCAGACAGTGGGCAGAGGATGCCTCTTGCCGCAATGGCATCGGCATCCTCCTCGTCCCGCTCCCGGTATTCCCCCATCTTGGTTGCTCTCTTGTGCGCCATTGCCGCCATCTCTTCCTCTGCGGCCGCTGGCCCCGGCGGCGCAGGCGGTCTCGGTCCCATCAGCACCAACGGGAAGAACTACACCAAGGTGTGCGACCCCGCACGGTTCGCGGCGCTGGGCCTGGACATGTCGCGCTTCCGGTACTGCGACGCGTCGCTGCCGTACGCCGAGCGGGTGCGCGACCTCGTGGGCCGCCTCGTGCTGGAGGAGAAGGTGCGCAACCTCGGGGACCAGGCGGAGGGCGCGCCCCGCGTGGGCCTGCCGCCGTACAAGTGGTGGGGGGAGGCCCTCCACGGCGTGTCCGACGTCGGCCCGGGCGGCACGTGGTTCGGCGACGTGGTGCCCGGCGCCACCAGCTTCCCGCTCGTCATCAACAGCGCTGCGGCGTTCAACGAGTCGCTGTGGCGCGCCATCGGCGGCGTGGTGTCCACGGAGATCAGGGCCATGTACAACCTGGGCCATGCCGAGCTCACCTACTGGAGCCCCAACATCAACGTGGTGCGCGACCCGCGGTGGGGGCGCGCCAGCGAGACCCCCGGCGAGGACCCCTTCGTCGTCGGCCGCTACGCCGTCAACTTCGTCCGCGGGATGCAGGACGTCGTCGTCGACCGCCCCTATTCCGACCCGTTCTCGCGGCCCATCAAGGTGTCCAGCTGCTGCAAGCACTTCGCCGCCTACGACGTGGACGCGTGGTTCAAGGCCGACCGCCTCACGTTCGACGCGCAGGTGGAGGAGCGCGACATGGTCGAGACCTTCGAGCGCCCCTTCGAGATGTGCATCCGGGACGGCGACGCCAGCTGCGTCATGTGCTCCTACAACCGCATCAACGGCATCCCCGCCTGCGCCGACGCGCGGCTGCTGTCGGAGACCGTCCGGGGCCAGTGGCAGCTCCACGGGTACATCGTCTCCGACTGCGACTCGGTCCGCGTCATGGTCCGGGACGCCAAGTGGCTCAACTACACCGGCGTCGAGGCCACCGCCGCGGCCATGAAGGCCGGGCTCGACCTCGACTGCGGCATGTTCTGGGAGGGCGCCCGGGACTTCTTCACCACCTACGGCGTCGACGCCGTCCGGCAGGGGAAGGTCAAGGAGGCCGACGTCGACAACGCGCTCAGCAACGTCTACACCACCCTGATGCGGCTCGGCTTCTTCGACGGCATGCCGGAGTTCGAGTCCCTCGGCGCCACCAACGTCTGCACCAAGGACCACAAGGAGCTGGCTGCCGACGCCGCGAGGCAGGGGATGGTCCTCCTCAAGAACGATGCCCGCCGCCTCCCATTGGACCCCAGAAAGATTAATTCAGTGTCGTTGGTTGGCCTGTTGGAGCACATCAATGCCACGGATGTCATGCTGGGAGACTACCGAGGTAAATCTAGCTATGCACTGTACTGCTGTTGTTACTGTGGTCTAAGGGTTTTGTTTTTTACTGTACTTCCTGGAACGGCAACACAGGCAAGCCATGCAGAATTGTGACGCCATACAACGCTATCAGGAAGATGGTGAATGCCACGCACGTGCACGCCTGCGACAGTGGGGCGTGCAACACGGCGGAAGGGATGGGTAGAGCATCCAGGACGGCAAAGATCGCCGACGCGACCATCGTCATCGCCGGCCTGAACATGAGCGTGGAGAGGGAGAGCAACGACAGGGAGGATCTCCTGCTGCCGTGGAACCAGACCAGCTGGATCAATGCCGTCGCCGAGGCCTCTCCCACGCCGATCGTCCTGGTGATCATGTCGGCCGGCGGCGTGGACGTCTCCTTTGCGCACAACAACACCAAGATCGGCGCCATTGTCTGGGCTGGGTACCCCGGCGAGGAAGGCGGCACGGCCATCGCCGACGTCCTCTTCGGAAAATACAATCCAGGTATGTATCTTCATCAGATCTTGGAAATGAGCGATCCTTTTTACTGCATCCGCATCATGATGTTTCTCAAACAAACAGGAGGACGGCTGCCGCTGACATGGTTCATGAACGAGTACGTGAACCAGATCCCCATGACGTCCATGGCGCTGCGTCCCGACGCCGCGCACGGCTACCCCGGCCGGACCTACAAGTTCTACGGCGGGCCGGCCGTGCTCTACCCGTTCGGCCACGGGCTCAGCTACACCACCTTCACCTACGCGTCCGGCATCACCGGCGCCACGGTCACCATCCCGATCGGCGCCTGGGAACACTGCAAGATGCTCACCTACAAGTCGGGCGCTGCGCCGTCGCCGTCGCCAGCCTGCCCGGCCCTCAACGTCGCCAGCCACAGGTGCAACGAGGTGGTGAGCTTCAGCCTCACGGTGGCGAACACGGGCGGTGTCGGCGGCGACCACGTGGTGCCGGTGTACACCGCGCCGCCTCCCGAGGTGGGCGACGCGCCGCTGAAGCAGCTGGTGGCGTTCCGGAGGGTGTTCGTGCCCGCGGGCGCGGTCGTCGACGTGCCCTTCGCCCTCAACGTGTGCAGGACGTTCGCGATCGTCGAGGAGACGGCGTACACCGTCGTGCCGTCGGGCGTCAGCACGGTCATCGTCGGAGATGACGCGCTGGCGTTGTCGTTCGCTGTCACGATCAACCTGGCAGTGTAGACTTACTCGTCTGCGAGGCGTTTATTGATTCTTTTTACTGGAGGTAATAACTTTCACCTTGCTGGTTTATGCTGAAATACTATAAAAGAAAAATATTATTCTATATCTAGCTCAAGCGAACAGGGTCTTTATTTAAACCATTAAATGTAGCGAGCGAGAAAGTCGAAGCAAGTGTAATTATTTACACAGTGCTATACAAAAGCAGAAGATCGATCCATTAATTGTCACATGGTTCGTATCACTGAAAGCAAAACGGGTGAAAAAAATTTACTGTTTTGCGGCAGCATGACACTGACAGTTTGATCTCCATCTTCAATACAGTTCTACCACGGTACTGAATCAAAGGTATTAAGTTTGATCAGATTTATAGACAGTCAATCATAATGTTTTTTTTTAATAATAGTCAAAGTATAAATAATTCGTTGACGCTTTCACATTCGATACTCGAGGGTGGTTAATTTGTCAGAATCCTATACAGTAAAGACATGTGAGGTAGCCATGGATAGGCTGTCGATCATTATGACATGAGCTTTACACCGCTTACACACGTGACATCGGTCAGGAATAAAAGCTTTCGACACTCCAACCTATACTCTCTCCATCCCACATAATAAAATTATCAGTTTCTCACATTTTGAGAGCGCAGACTGATTACCAATTAAAAAAATCATGACTGTGCCTAAGCACGTATTTCTTAAGAACGCAGCCGTCTATGTAGACAGCTGCGCTATTTTAATAAAGTACAGATTTTGCTTTTATTTCTCATGTATAGTTAGACCAAGACAAATAAATGACTGCATTTACAAACTCTATACTTTATTACCATCATGCATCCATATTCATACCTAGATTTAAGGGGCCCATAAGGTAATACTAAAACCTAAGCTAGAGTTAGCATTCTTTTCTAGAACATTTTTGTTCAAGTCTGCTTTTTTCATATTGTCGGGTTCATAAACCCGGGGTCCCTCGGGGACCGACTTCCACGCCCGGGCTCGGCACAGGAAAACAACATGTAGTTCATGGGCCGGCCCAAGAGTCTAAAACACAATGGGCCGGAAGGGCAGTCCGGTCGCTGACCGAAAGGTCTACCCAAAAGAACAAGCGTCCGCTCGTCAACTTCTTCGGCCCACCTATCCGACCGGAGCACTCGCTCCAGGCTCCAGCTGCCTCCGAACGGCCTCTCCGATCGGAAGGCCATCCCCGAGCCCTACTTCCGACTCCGACCTCGTGTCTCTCCGACCGGGGTACGTAAGAACACTGATTCCTACTCTGACCCCGCGTCTCCGACCGGGGACCCGTAGGAAGCCTGTTTACCGCTCTTCTCCAACTGGCGCGGCCAGAGCCGACTGGGCCATCCGACCAGGGACGCCCGCTCGGAAGGAACCATGGGCGAACGAAGAAGGCAGCGCACAAGTCAAACCACGATACCGGGACCATACCCTGTACGCCTGCAGGAACAGTGCTCCACTACCGCCCTGACACAAACAGTATTGTAGGCGCCGACATTTGTGTCTACAGGATTGTAGGCGTCATTGAGCTCCCATACGGCAAAAAACCCCCCATGCCTCTGGGCATCGATAATGGGCACCAGGGATCACTATACCTGGTACACATGGTAAGGGCTCCTCACATAACAAAAGTATTTTGTAGGTACAGACATCCACCCTTCCTGAAGAAGCCAACGCAACCTCCCATGTGCACCTGACATTCTACAGTAACATCAACAGTATTGTGGGCGCCTACCATCATCGCTACCATCGTCGGCGTGGGCAACAAGGCTTAGGAACATCCGTACTCTCTCCCTCTCACCTGTAAAGCCATCCCCTTCATCTATAAAAGGGGATGCGCTCCCTCCAACAAGGGGACCGATTTAAGGAGGCCAGAGTTCCTTAGATCGACATCAACACCTTGCAACCGCAGAACCACCAAGTTCCGACCGCAAGCACACGCTCGAACACCTAGCTCGTAGCGAAGTTCCTGTCACTCTCGGCCCGTCCGGTCAGAGCCGACCGGACCTCTTGTACACCCCATCTTTCTCCCTCTCATTTGTAGCCCCACTGCAAACTTTGAGCACCTGGGCTCAGGAATAAAGTCACCAACCGACCCCGACTGGATGTAGGGCACGTTGCCCGAATGAATATAAATCCTGTGTCATTGAGTGCCAGGCCACCTCCAATCACAACGTACAATAAAACTATAAATATTCACTAGTTGGTCACTTTCTGCACCGATAGTTGGCGCCGTCCGTGGGAAAGACGCTGTACGTTCAACACTTTTTGGTCATCGGATGGCCCACTTTTCTGCTAACCTCGCCATGGCGGGCTCGGGCGATACGATTCGCTTCGGCTCGTTGGAGTTCCCCGCACTCTCGCCCATCAGGATGCGGGTTCCACCCGTCTTCGAGCCATCCCAGGCCTTCCTCTTTGGAAGCCTGGACTTCGTCGCCGACCGACTCGACGCACTCCACCTCCGCAAGAAGGCTCGCGACCCGACACCCATCGGAGGGACATCCTCCATCGACTCTGGGACGCGCGACTTCGACGGCGCGGCATCTGCGCTTCATTTCGAGCAAACTCTCTGCTCAAACCCCGCTGTAAGTAATATGCGTACTATTACTCGCTCTTTATTTACTATCTCTCACCAATCACCCAGAGGGAATGTACCGCCCACACCATAAACATCGTACGAGCGGTTCCCCTATGGCCTCGCATCCCCTATGGACGCATACGCTCGGGGGCTCCGAAGGATGCTGACACCATCCCCCCTCACGTCTGAGTTCGTGGGAATGGTAGGCTGCATTCCTACCGTTTCCCATGAACTCCCGGATGGTGAGGGCGAGAGTGACAGTTCCAGCATCGGTGACGTGGCACCCTGCCACTGTCCGTCCTAGGAGTGCGCTATGGCGGATGCTCTGGGACAACCGTCGATGGTTGCGGAGTCTGCGCAAACTCACACCCCTCCGGACCCGCGTGCAGGGCCCTCGCGTCTGCACAAGCACACGCTGAGGAATTACGACAACGACGGTGAACCAACCGCCACCTGCACCGGCGCCGTCAGTACAACATGTTGCACCCCATGCGCATGGCTCAGCGGGTGGCGCCCGGGGTCGCGCTCGTCAGGTCCAGCATGACATCATGAACGAGGGGAACGATGTCCCACAATTTGCCCGGGCTGGCAATAATATCGCTACTGCAGCAATGCTTCTCCGCGGTGTTCCCGAGCCCATCGACCCTCAGGAGCGGGCAGTCTACCGGAACTTCTGGGTTCTAGTAGAGGCCGCCGCCGCCCAACAGGCGGAAAGCTCCGCATCGTGACTCTAACCCGCGCCCTCTGTCCCCACCGGGGGGACAGGGACGCGCCAGCCAGATCAATCCGTTCGCTCGCCGCCGCAGTCGTCAGGCTCGGCTCGGGGTGCGGCGGTCGTGCCACGGTCTGACTAGGTGCCTGCTCCACACCGACCGCACCAAGACGCTCATAGCTTTATCAGCAACTAGCGTTGGGCCCAACACGGCAACGACGTCTGCCATACGGTAGCAGGCGACACGAATCTCGGCCGAACCATCGAGGAAGCGGTGAAACACGCCCTAGGCGCGGTCACTGCCGAACGACCGGAGCCCCAGCCCTGAGGGCCTAGGGCCACGGGCCTTCAGCCAGCGCATCTAGAGAGCACCGTTCCCACATCATTTCCGGCCTCCCTCCAACATCACCAGATACACCGGGGAGACAAACCCAGGTATTTGGCTCGAAGACTTTCGGCTCGCCTGTCGAGCTAGAGGAGTGGATGATGACTATTTCATCATCCAATATCTTCCCATTTGCGTGGGGGAACATGTTCGGGCATGGCTCGAATTCCTTCCACACGACAACATCCGCGACTGGGCAGACCTCAAGAGGGTCTTCATCGGGAATTTCTAGGGGACGTATGTCTGCCTGGGAAACTCCAGGGACCTCAAGAGCTTCCAGCAGGAGCCCAGCGAGTCCCTATGGGATTACATCCATAGGTTTTCCCAACAATGCAACTCCCTCCCTGATGTTGTCGACGCAGACGTTATCAGCGCATTCCTCTCCGGGACAAACTGCGAGTCCCTAATCCACAAGGTTGGCTACCTAAAACCCTGTACCACCCGCGATCTGCTCGACGTCGCCATCAACCATGCCTCTAGCGAGGAGGCGGTCGGAGCGGTCTTCATCGGAGGCCGAGACAAAGGCAAGCCCAAGCACGCGGATCCAGACGAATGCCCCTCCACTTAGAGGGGCAAGAAGAACAGGAAGGATCGGCGCCGGTCGAACGACACCGCATTGGTCGCCGCGACTGATCGCACACCTAGGCAGCCCCAATAGGGACTGCCTGACCACTTCAACAAACTCATGGATGGTCCATGCCCCAATAATGCCTACCCTATCAAACACCTCTACAAGGAGTGCGAGCTCCTCAAACATTTCCTCTGATAGGCTAGCATGCCAAAGGAGGGAGATGGCAAGGAGCTGGCAGTCAAGAGGGGTGGCGCGGCAGGCAAGGACAGGGATGGTTTCCCCAAACTTGAGGAGTGCATCATGATCTTTGGTGGGTCCGACACCATATGGTCCAAATGCCAACATAAGGTGTGCTACAGGAAGGCATGCGCCACCAAAACGGCCGTCCCCTCCTTTCTCAGCTGGTCGGAATCCCCGATCACCTTTGATCAGAGGGACCATCCCTCCTACGTCGCGAGACCGGGACGCTACTCGCTTGTTGTTGACCCCATCATCCGCAAGAAGTGCCTCACCAAGGTGCTGATGGACGGGGGCAGCGGCCTCAACATCCTGTATGTCGACACCCTCGATGCCATGCGCATCCCCCGATCAGAGCTCTGCCTAGCGGGCTCCCCCTTCCATGGGGTAATCTCGGGAGCGCAGGCATACCCGCTCAGACAGATCGATCTGCCCATCATGTTCGGCTGCCGGGCCAACTTCCGCTCGGAGGTCCTCACCTTCGAAGTGGTAGACTTTCCAGGGTCCTACCATGCCATCTTGAGGTGGCCATGCTATGCAAGATTCATGGTGATCCCCAACTACACCTACCTCAAGCTAAAGATGCTGGGACCAAACGGCGTCATCACCGTGAGTAGCGCCTTCTCACATGCCTTCGAGTGCGACCGCGAGCACTACGAGCTCGCCACCGCGGTCGTTAACTCATCCGAGCTCCTGTAGCTCAGGGAGTCGTCAACCCCAGCAGTCCTAGACTGCAACAAGCCAACCTCCTCAACGGCCTTCTGCCTGCTCAAAGAAACCAAGGCGGTGGGTGTCGACCCCATTGACCTAGCCAAGACGGTGCGAATCGGGACCCAGCTACTAGCCCAATAAGAATGTGAGCTCATCGACTTCCTATGCGACAATCATGATGTCTTCGCATGGCAGCCTTCTGACATGCCAAGGATACCATGGGAAGTCATCGAGCACGCGCTATGCCTTATCCCGGGCTCAAGGCCCACCAAGCAACGCCTGCATCATTTCGACGACGAGAGGCGCAGGGCCATAGGCGAAGAGATCACAAGCTCCTAGCAGCCAGATTCATCAGGGAGGTTTTCCACTCTGAATGGCTCGCCAATCCTGTCCTTGTCAAAAAGTAGACCGGGAAGTGGAGAATGTGTGTCGATTACACCGGACTTAATAAAGCGTGTTTGAAGGATCACTTTCCCTTACCACGCATAGACCAGATAATTGACTCCACCTTGGGTTGCGAGAACCTCTCCTTTCTGGATGCCTACTCAGGCTATCACCAGATCATGATGAAAGATTCCGATTAGCTCGCGACCTCATTTATCACCCTGTATGGTTCGTACTGCTATGTGACCATGCCTTTCGGTCTGAAGAACGCTGGCGCCACCTACCAAAGGTGCATGCTGCAATGCTTCGCCGACCAAATCGACCTGCCTAATTAGCCTGATCAAGCTGAACAACCTAAATCAACAATCGCCGTCTATGTTGATGACATAGTGGTCAAAATGGCTCGAGCTTGCGACCTGATCGCAAACTTGGCCGCAACATTCGCGAACCTCCGAAGGTTCAACATCAAGCTAAATCCCAAAAAATGTGTTTTTGGGGTTCCAAGGGGAAAGCTGCTTGGATACATCGTATCTGAGCACAGCATCGAGGCCAACCCCAAAAAGATTGCAGCCATCTCCAACATGGGCCCCATACACAATGTAAAAGGTGTACAAAGGCTCACCGGCTGCCTGGAGGCCCTTAGTCGCTTCATCTCCTAGCTCGGCAAATTGGGGACGCCACTTTATAAGCTCCTCAAAAAGACGGACGCCTTTGTCTGGACTGAGGAAGCCCAGTAGGCTCTCAAAAGCCTCAAAACATCCCTGACATCAACCCCAATCCTCGTCGCTCCTGAACAGGGAGAATCCCTCCTCCTTTACATCACGGCAAGTAACCATGTGGTGAGTGCCGCCCTGGTCGTCGAAAGGGGGGAACTGGGACACCAGCTCAAGGTACAACAACCCGTATACTTCGTCGGAGAAGTACTTACCAACCCTAAGGTCCGGTACTGATGAGGACATGACCTCTATACATATGACCATGCTTGGAGAACCATATGGAGACCAAGGAGATCAGCGAGGGTGTTCTAAGCAAGAAAGAGGCCCAAAGTTCATCTGGTTCGAGTCACCAAGGTGGAGGCCCAAATCAAGTTTGAGTCCATCTCGGCCTCCAGGACCAGTCTGCCTTAAACTGGTCACCCAGGATGCATCCGGACTCCGTTTTTCATGATCCACATATGGATGGAAAGCTAATTGGATAAGGAAGCCAACCCAGTTGGTTTCACATCAAAATACCTTCGAAATCAATGGGAATCATTGAAACAAGTCAGCATCCAGAATCTATCAGGGTGTTGCAACACCGTCTTTTGGTCCGTCGGACCGTGTATTGTGTTTGGGCCTATTAGGGGGCGCGTCTAGGGGGGGTGACACCCAAGACTCTATAAATACCAGCCATCACTCTCCTTATGGTTTGGGTTTTGTTTAGTTCTTGATTTCCTCATGAAACAGACGTCATTTTGCTGCAACTATCACCGCCTAGGCCGCTTGCTGTGAACCAGGGCCCTAGTTCTTGATCTTGTTCGCCTGTGGCGATTAGTCCTTTCGAATAAAGACTTGAACTCCTTCTTATTTTCATAAGCCTCATATGTATTTGCAATTTCAGATTGCGTTCATCCCGTTCTTTGCTTGTGTTCTCGATTCGCTTGCAGAAAAGCCTTCTCGGCGAGGTCAATCATGTTTGCGTGGTTGATAACCAACGGAGCAGTGGTGTAACGGTTGCGGGGGTCCGAATCAGTCTTGGTTCGAAGCCTAGATCATGAACGTCGAGTCTCCACCAATCGACGCTATCATACCTTTCGGAAGATCGGGCCTAGTATACATCAACTGGTATCAGAGACCTTATTGCCCGTTAGGTATAACTTTGTTTTCCCCTTGAGATTGTTACCGTTTTTGCATTACCTATAGTCCACAAAAAGCCAAAAAATATACATCGTCACATATTTCCGATCCTATAGCCTCATTGTGCCATGCAATTTCATCTCTGTTTTATGTTGATGAGTTTGTGCCCTAGGTCAAGTTTAGGTTGCTGGTTTTAGATCGTTTTTGAGTCCAGTTTGTGTTTTCCCCTTTGTTTTTCATCATAATCCATGAGCACGTCTTCTGGAAATTCCACAGGTCACGTCTTTCATTTGTTTAAGCTCATATTTTATGTGGTTACTTCTTTTGTGCTCCTAAGTGAAGAAAAAATATCAAAAAAATAAAAAGAAAAAGTCAAAGAATCCCAAAAAACAACGACAGCCAAAAAATAGAGAAAAAGGGGCAAAAGTGGAACAATATCTAGAGGAGCACATAGAGAGCGCCACTTGAGTTGTGTTTGCGTGTGCTGATTTCTACCTTATTCCTAATCATATTCTTGCTATTCACATCACTTGATACATCTAGTATTTGGAACGTGAGTAGGCCAACAACTAAGACAAGTACTTGGGATACTTATTCAGCTTTGCTATTCAGTTGCGAATTTTGCTATTCCTTGCTACTATATTGTGCCTGTCCAAGCTCCACTTTCTTCTAACCAAGTACAGGTTCACCTTGCAACTATTACACTCAAGCTATAATGGTATCACAGTCACCGACTGATTGCACCGCCTATTGCTTTGGTAAGAACACTTGTAAGACCGTGGTAAGATGCTTGAGAGTTGAGTGCCTTGTTTTTCCTTGTCCACAACCTAACTAGTTTTTAGGGATAATACTTTTGTGTTGTCTTTTGCTATCTTCTAACAATGATAGGTTGTTCGTATCCACCGACTTATGATGGTATAGGTGCTGATGAGTACATGGAGTGGGAAATTGCCATCGATAACATATTTGCTACTCGCTTTACGTGTCCAAGGAGGAAGGTAAAAAATACAGTTAGTGTTTTGCGACATTCTGCTTTATCTTGGTGGGAGTCTTTAGATCCTTCTGATAAGCCTCAAACTTGGAATGACATGAAACTTCTTATGCGAGAAACCTTTGTTCATCCACCTCCTGTTTTGACTTCATATGATGAGGTGCACCATTTAGAGGAAGAGTCTGTTGTTATTCCTCCTGTTATGCCTAACCTTTTGCAGGATAATGTAGAAAAGAGCGAGGATGACGTGACAGAAAATGAGAAGCTCACAACCTCATGTGAAAATTTAGAACTATCAACTATTACCCCTGCTGAACATGAGAGCAAAGGTAATACCCATGATGCTAAACTCACAGAATGTGAGAGTTCTCTTGATGTGCTGAATTTTTCCACCAATCATGCTATGATTGAGCAAATTTTAGTGGAGCATTCGCTTGATTTACCTTTGTCACAAGATGATTTGCTTGATGTTTCTTGTGACGAAGATGACTTGCATGATGATATTTATGTTATACCCATGCAATCATTGAAGAACGATCATGCTATATGTGTGCTGAAAATAGACTTGTTATTCATAATGCTAGTGAAGTTGATGAGCTGAAATTATTGTCTTCTTTAAATACTTTGGGTTACATTGAATTTGATGTTTCGTGTAATCTTAGTTCTTTAGAGGAGAAACTTTATGCATATGCTGATTTGCCATGGTTCTCTAGACATACATATCATGTTTTTGGTAAATATAACAACCAAGGGCAATATTTGATACAACGAGTTTACATTTGTACAAATCCAAATTCTCCTTTAGTTGTGCAAATTAATGATCAACTAGAGGACAGTAAAATCAACACTGTTGTTATGCCATATTCCTCTAGTTTTGCTTTTCGAATACAAGTGGAATCCAAAGAAAGGGAGCATATATTTCTTGTTAGTACTAATTTTTTGCAGGATAGTATTGGCAAAGATCATGTGTATTTCAATCGAGCAGACTACATGTCTGTAGGACAAGACATGCTACAAACCTGTACATGTGGTCATATTCTTTCTCACAACATTGTTCATTTCTATTATTTTGGAAACCTCATTTGTCCTCATGTTGTGCAGGATCGACTGTAAAAAAATCGACGCCGAGGACGGCTTTTCGTCAAGAAAGGGAGGATGATGAGGACATGACCTCTATACATATGACCATGCTTGGAGAACCATATGGAGACCAAGGAGATCAGCAAAGGTGTCCTAAGAAAGAAGGAGGCCCGAAGCTCATTCGGTTCGAGTCACCACAAGGTGGAGGCCCAAATCAAGTTCGAGTCCATCTCGGCCTCCAGGACCAGTCTACCTTAAACTGGTCACCTAGGACGCATCCGGACTCCGTTTTCAATGATCCACATATTGATAGAAAGCTAATTGGATAAGGAAGCCAACCCAATTGGTTTCAAATCAAAAGACCTTAGAAATCAATGGTAATCGTCAAAACAAGTCAGCTTACAGAATCTGTCAGGGTGCGGCGACACCGTCTTTTGGTCCGTTGGACCATGTATTGTGTTTGGGCCCATTAGGGGGCACATCTAGGGGGGGTGATGCCCAAGACTCTATAAATACCAGCTGTCACTCTCCTTAGAGTTTGGGTTTTGTTTAGTTCATGATTTCCTCATGAAACAGACGTCGTTTTGCTGCAACTATCACCGCCAAGGCCGCTTGCTGTGAACTAGGGCCCCAGTTCTTGATCTTGTTCGCCTATGGCGATTAGTCCTTTCGAATAAAGACTTGAACTCTTTCTTATTTTCATAAGCCTTATATTTATTTGCAATTTCAGATTGCGTTCATCCCGTTCTTGCTTGTGTTCTCGATTCGCTTGCAGGAAAGCCTTCTCGGCGAGGTCAATCGCGTTCGCGTGGTTGATAACCAACGGAGCAGTGGTGTAATGGTTGCGGGGGTCTGAAACAGTCTTGGTTCGAAGCCTAGATCATGAACATCGAGTCTCCACCAATCGACGCTATCATACCTTTCGAAAGATCGGGCCTAGTCTACATCAAGTGGTATCAGAGACTTTATTGCCCGTTTGGTATAACTTTGTTTTCCCCTTTAGATTGTTACTGTTTTTGCATTACCTATAGTCCACAAAAAGCCAAAAAATATATACATCGTCACATATTTCCTATCCTATAGCCTCATTGTGCCATGCAATTTCGTCTCTGTTTTGCATTGTTGAGTTTGTGCCCTAGGTCAAGTTCTGGTTGCTGGTTTTAGATCATTTTTTAGTCCAGTTTGTGTTTTCCCCTTTGTTTTTTTTATCATAATCCATGAACATCTCCAAGTCTTGTTGAGTTTCCTTTGTATCCATCAAACCATAGTCCACGCCATCTAATTTCCTACACTTGTCTTCACTGTTTCCATCAAATCATTGCTATCGTGACCAATTTTGCGCGCATTGTTCCCGTTTTGTCCTCTAATTTGGAGTGCGTTCGTAAAACTGGTCTAGTTTTCGCATACAAACTCGGATTTCGACGTTCCATATATCAAAATCGATTAGAATTTTTTTTGGATCCATCCATCCCCACTTTGTCAGGGTTAGACATTTTTATTTTGGTCAAAAAGTGGTCACAAGATCCTCTTTTCGTGGTCACAAGGTTTTTGTCGATTTTGAGCACGTCTTCCGGATATTCCACAGGCCACGTCTTTTACTTGTTTAAGCTCATATTTTATGTGGTTACTTCTTTTGTGCTCCTAAGTGAAGAAAAAATATCAAAAAAATAAAAAGAAAAAGTTAAAGAATCCCCAAAAAACAACGACAGCCCAAAAATAGAGAAAAAAGAGGGGCAAAAGTGGAACAATATCTAGAGGAGCACATAGAGAGCGTCATTTGAGCTGTGTTTGCGTGTGCTGATTTCTACCTTGTTCCTAATCATATTCTTGCTATTCACATCACTTGATACATCTAGTACTTGGAACATGAGTAGGCCAGCAACTAAGATAAGTACTTGGGATACTTATTCAGCTTTGCTATTCAGTTGCGAATTTTGCTATTCCTTACTACTATATTGTGCCTGTCCAAGCTCCACTTTCTTCTAACTAAGTATAGGTTCGCTTTGCAACTATTACACTCGAGCTACAACAGTATCATAGTCACCGACCGATTGCACCGCCTGTTGCTTTGGTAAGAACACTTGTAAGACCATGGTAAGACGCTTGAGAGTTGAGTGCCTTGTTTTTCCTTGTCCACAACCTAAGTAGTTGGTAGGGATAATACTTTTGTGTTGTCTTTTGCTGTCTTCTAACAATAACAGGTTGTTCGTATCCACCGACTTATGATGGTATAGGTGCTGATGAGTACATGGAGTGGGAAATTGCCATCAATAACATATTTGCTACTCGCTTTATGTGTCCAAGGAGGAAGGTAAAAAATGCAGTTAGTGTTTTGCGACATTCTGCTTTATCTTTGTCGGAGTCTTTAGATCCTTCTGATAAGCCTCAAACTTGGAATGATATGAAACTTCTTATGTGAGAAACCTTTGTTCATCCACCTCCTGTTTTAACTTCATATGATGAGGTGCACCATTTAGAGGAAGAGTCTGTTGTTATTCCTCCTGCTATGCCTAACCTTTTGTAGGACAATGTAGAAAAGTGCAAGGATGACATGACAGAAAATGAGAAGCTCATAGCCTCATGTGAAAATTCAGAACCATCAACTATTACCCCTGCTGAACATGAGAGCAAAGGTAATGCCCATGATGCTAAACTCATAGAAGATGAGAGTTCTCTTGATGCGCTGAATTTTTCCACCAATCATGCTATGATAGAGCAAATTTTAGTGGAGCATTCGCTTGATTTACCTTTGTCACAAGATGATTTGCTTGATGTTTCTTGGGACAAAGATGACTTGCATGATGATATTTATGTTATACCCATGCAATCATTGAAGAACGATCACGCTATATGTGTGCTGAAAATAGACTTGTTATTCATAATGCTAGTGAAGTTGATGATTTGAAATTGTTGTCTTCTTTAAATACTTTGGGTTACATCGAATTTGATGTTCTGTGTAATCTTAGTTCTTTAGAGGAGAAACTTTATGCATATGCTGATTTGCCATAGTTCTCTAGACATACATATCATGTTTTTGGTAAATATAACAACCAAGGGCAATATTCGATACAACGAGTTTACATTTGTACAAATCCAAATTCTCCTTTAGTTATGCAAATTAATGATCAACTAGAGGACAGTAAAATCAACACTGTTGTTATGCCATATTCCTCTAGTTTTGCTTTTCGAACACAAGTGGAATCCAAAGAAAGGGAGCATATATTTCTTGTTAGTACTAATTTTTTGCAGGATAGTATTGGCAAAGATCAAGTGTATTTCAATCGACCAGACTACATGTCTGTAGGACAAGACATGCTACAAACCATTTCAATCGAGCAGACTACATGTCTGTAGGACAAGACATGCTACAAACCTATACATGTGGTCATATTCTTTCTCACAACATTGTCCATTCCTATTATTTTGGAATCCTCGTTTGTCCTCATGTTGTGCAGGATCGACTTCAAACAAAATCGATGCTGAGGACGGCTTTTCGTCAAGAAAGGGGTGGATGATGAGGACATGACCTCTATACATATGACCATGCTTGGAGAACCATATGGAGACCAAGGAGATCAGCAAGGGTGTCCTAAGCAAGAAGGAGGCCCGAAGCTCATCCGGTTCGAGTCACCAAGGTGGAGGCCCAAATCAAGTTCGAGTCCATCTCGGCCTCTAGGACCAGTCTACCTTAAACTGGTCACCCAGGACGCATCCGGACTCCGTTTTCGATGATCCACATATGGATGGAAAGCTAATTGGATAAGGAAGCCAACCCAATTAGTTTCAAATCAAAAGACCTTAGAAATCAACGGTAATCATCAAAACAAGTCAGCATCTAGAATCTATCAGGGTGCTGCGACACCGTCTTTTGGTCCGTTGGACCGTGTATTGTGTTTGGGCCCATTAGGCGGTGTGTCCAGGGGGGGTGACGCCCAAGACTCTATAAATACCAGCTGTCACTCTCCTTAGAGTTTGAGTTTTGTTTAGTTCATGGTTTCCTCGTGAAACAGACGTCGTTTTGCTGCAACTATCGCCGCCGAGGCCGCTTGCTGTGAACTAGGGCCCCAGTTCTTGATCTTGTTCGCCTATGGCGATTAGTCCTTTTGAATAAAGACTTGAACTCCTTCTTATTTTCATAAGCCTTATATTTATTTGCAATTTCAGATTGTGTTCATCCCGTTCTTGCTTGTGTTCTCGATTCGCTTGCAGGAAAGCCTTCTTGGTGAGGTCAATCGCGTTTGCGTGGTTGATAACCAACGGAGCAGTGGTGTAATGGTTGCGGGGGTCCGAATCAGTCTTGGTTCGAAGCCTAGATCATAAACGTCGAGTCTCCACCAATCGACGCTATCATACCTTTCAGAAGATCGGGCCTAGTCTACATCAAGTGGTATCAGAGACCTTATTGCCCGTTAGGTATAACTTTGTTTTCCCCTTTAGATTGTTACTGTTTTTGCATTACCTATAGTCCACAAAAGCCAAAAAAATAGACATCGTCACATATTTCCTATCTTATAGCCTCATTGTGCCGTGCAATTTCATCTCTGTTTCGCGTTGTTGAGTTTGTGCCCTAGGTCAAGTTTTGGTTGCTAGTTTTAGATCGTTTTTGAGTCCAGTTTGTGTTTTCCCCTTTTTTTATCATAATTCATGAACATCTCCAAGTCTTGTTGAGTTTCCTTTGTATCCATCAAACCATAGTCCACGCCATCTAATTTCCTACACTTGTCTTCACTATTTCCATTAAATCATTGCTGTCGTGACCAATTTTACACGCATTGTTCCCGTTTTGTCCTCTAATTTGGAGTGCGTTCGTAAAACTGGTCTAGTTTTCGCATACGAACTCGGATTTCGACGTTCCATATATCAAAATCGATTAGAAATTTTTTTGGATCTGTCCATCCCCGCTTTGTTAGGGTCAGACATTTTTATTTTGGTCAAAAAGTGGTCACAAGATCCTCTTTTCGTGGTCACAAGGTTTTTGTTGATTTCGAGTACGTCTTCTGGAAATTCCATAGGCCATGTCTTTCACTTGTTTAAGCTCATATTTTATGTGGTTACTTCTTTTGTGCTCCTAAGTGAAGAAAAAATATCAAAAAAATAAAAAGAAAAAATCAAAGAATCCCAAAAAAAACATTGACAACCCAAAAATAGAGAAAAAAGAGAGGCAAAAGTGGAACAATATCTAGAGGAGCACATAAAGAGCGACATTTGAGCTGTGTTTGCGTGTGCTGATTTCTACCTTGTTCCTAATCATATTCTTGCTGTTCACATCACTTGATACATCTAGTACTTGGAACGTGAGTAGGCCAACAACTAAGACAAGTACTTGGGATACTTATTCAGCTTTGCTATTCAGTTGCGAATTTTGCTATTCCTTGCTACTATATTGTGCCTATCCAAGCTCCACTTTCTTCTAACCAAGTATAGGTTCGCCTTGCAACTATTACACTCAAGCTACAATAGTATCATAGTCACCGACCGATTGCACCGCCTGTTGCTTTGGTAAGAACACTTGTAAGACCATGGTAAGACGCTTGAGAGTTGAATGCCTTGTTTTTCCTTGTCCACAACCTAAGTAGTTGGTAGGGATAATACTTTTGTGTTGTCTTTTGCTGTCTTCTAACAATGACAGGTTGTTCGTATCCACCGACTTATGATGGTATAGGTGCTGATGAGTACATGGAGTGGGAAATTGCCATCGATAACATATTTGCTACTCGCTTTATGTGTCCAAGGAGGAAGATAAAAAATGCAGTTAGTGTTTTGCGACATTCTGCTTTATCTTGGTGGGAGTCTTTAGATCCTTCTAATAAGCCTCAAACTTGGAATGATATGAAACTTCTTATGTGAGAAACCTTTGTTCATCCACCTCCTGTTTTGACTTCATATGATGAGGTGCACCATTTAGAGGAAGAGTCTGTTGTTATTCCTCCTGCTATGCCTAACCTTTTGCAGGACAATGTAGAAAAGTGCAAGGATGACGTGACAGAAAATGAGAAGCTCACAACCTCATGTGAAAATTCAGAACCATCAACTATTACCCCTGCTGAACATGAGAGCAAAGGTAATGCCCATGATGCTAAACTCACAGAAGGTGAGAGTTCTCTTGATGCGCTGAATTTTTCCACCAATCATGCTATGATTGAGCAAATTTTAGTGGAGCATTCGCTTGATTTACCTTTGTCACAAGATGATTTGCTTGATGTTTCTTGTGACGAAGATGACTTGCATGATGATATTTATGTTATACCCATGCAATCATTGAAGAACGATCACGCTATATGTGTGCTAAAAATAGACTTGTTATTCATAATGCTAGTGAAGTTGATGAGCTGAAATTGATGTCTTCTTTAAATACTTTGGGTTACATTGAATTTGATGTTCCATGTAATCTTAGTTCTTTAGAGGAGAAACTTTATGCATATGCTGATTTGCCATGGTTCTCTAGACATATATATTATGTTTTTGGTAAATATAACAACCAAGGGCAATATTTGATACAACGAGTTTACATTTGTACAAATCCAAATTCTCCTTTAGTTGTGCAAATTAATGATCAACTAGAGGATAGTAAAATCAACACTGTTGTTATGCCATATTCCTCTATTTTTGCTTTTCGAACACAAGTGGAATCCAAAGAAAGGGAGCATATATTTCTTGTTAGTACTAATTTTTTGCAGGATAGTATTGGCAAAGATCATGTGTATTTCAATCGAGCAGACTACATGTCTGTAGGACAAGACATGCTACAAACCTGTACATGTGGTCATATTCTTTCTCACAACATTGTCCATTCCTATTATTTTGGAAACCTCGTTTGTCCTCATGTTGTGCAGGATCGACTTCAAACAAAATCAACGCCGAGGATGGCTTTACGTTAAGAAAGGGAGGATGATGAGGACATGACCTCTATACATATGACCATGCTTGGAGAATCATATGGAGACCAAGGAGATCAGCAGGGGTGTCCTAAGCAAGAAGGAGGCCTGAAGCTCATCTGGTTTGAGTCACCAAGGTGGAGGCCCAAATCAAGTTCGAGTCCATCTCGGCCTCCCGGACCAGTCTGCCTTAAACTGGTCACCCAGGACGCATCCGGACTCCGTTTTCGATGATCCACATATGGATGGAAAGCTAATTGGATAAGGAAGCCAACCCAATTAATTTCACATCCATATGTGTGTCATAAAAAATGGAGTCCGAATGCGTCCTGGGTGACCAGTTTAAGGCAGGCTGGTCCTAGAGGTCGAGATGGACTCGAACTTGATTTGGGCCTCCACCTTGGTGACTCAAACCAGATGAGCTTCGGGCCTCCTTATTGCTTAGGACACCCTCGCTAATCTCCTTGGTCCCAGGTGCAAAAACTCCTATACGCCATGCTAATGGCCACTAGGAAGCTCCTACACTACTTCACCGACCACGAAGTCACAGTCGTCACTTCATACCTACTCGGAGACATCATCCGCAACTACAATGCCGCGGGATGAATCTCTAAGTGGGCCCTTGAACTCATGGGCCATGACATGAGGTATACCCCCCGCACCGCAATTAAGTCTCAGGCTCTCATGGATTTTGTCGCTGAATGGACGGAGGTCCAGCTACTGGCCCCGGACGTCTCCCATGAGTACTGGACAATGTACTTCGACGGGTCCGTAATGGCACCCGGCTCAGGGACTGGAGTGGTTCTGATCTCCCCAGATAGGAGTAGGCTCCGCTACGCCATTCGCCTCCACTTTTTGGCTTCAAACAATGCCGCAGAATACGAGGCTCTTAT
Source organism: Miscanthus floridulus (assembly GCF_019320115.1). Lineage (NCBI taxonomy): Eukaryota > Viridiplantae > Streptophyta > Magnoliopsida > Poales > Poaceae > Miscanthus > Miscanthus floridulus. Next base: position 43,234,407 of record NC_089584.1, read on the forward strand.
CAACGGACTATGCATCTCCATCGAGCTCGGTGCTACGCGACTCTATGTCCACGGTGACTCAGAACTAGTCGTTGATCAGGTCATGAAGGAGTCCTCCTACAAAAGCCCCCTCATGATAGCATACTGCCAAGAGGTGCATAAGCTCAAGGGCAAATTCTAAGGAATCAAACTGCATCACGTCCCTTGAAGGGACAACGACGACGCCGATTTCCTCACAAAACTAGCCGCTAGGTGGGATCCGTCCCCGAGCGGAGTCTTCATCAACGACGTCCATGAGCCGTCCGCCTGCATCCTGGATGGTCCAACCCAGACACACCCTGATGGCCAGCCGGTGCTTGGGGGCTCTGATTCTAGTACCTCTATAACGATGTCACCCACGGACATCGCCGTATTGGCACTCGATCAAACTGACTGGCGAGTACCACTACTCGCCTACCTCCTCGAGGAGGTTCTCCCACCTAAAAGAACTAAAGCCCAATGAATTGCTCGACACGCCAAGACCTTCGTCGTGTTCGGTAATGAACTCTACAAACAGAGTCCGTCGGGAGTGCTCATGAAGTGCGTTCTCGCTAGCTAGGGAAAATAGATCCTCCTCGAGGTCCATGCTAGGATCTTCGAGCATCATGCGGCCCCAAGGTCCCTAGTCAGAAAAACCTTTCACCAAGGTTTTTACTGGCCCACCTCACTATGAGATGCAGAGGAGGTCGTCCGTAGGTGCGAAGGATGCCAGTTCTACGCTCGGCAAACCCATTTACCAGCGTAAGAGCTCCAAACCATCCCAATCACCTAGCCATTCGTGGTCTGGGGCCTCGACATGGTAGGACCCCTCAAGAAAGGCCCAGGCGGTTTTACTCACCTACTCGTAGCAGTCGACAAGTTTACCAAATGGATAGAGGCCAAGCCCATCACCAATTTTCGCTCGAAAGAGGCGGTCAAATTCTTCCTCGACATCATCTATCGATTTGGCATTCCTAACTGTATTATCACTCACCACAGGACTAACTTTACCAGGAAGAAGTTCCTAGACTTTAGCAATGGATATGACATCAGAATTGATTGGCCTTCGGTCGAACATCCATGAACTAATGGTCAGGTCAAACGCGCTAATGGCATGGTTCTCCAAGGACTCAAGTCGCGCATCTTCGACTGACTCAACAAACACACCGGGTGATGGGTTGTAGAGGTCCCAGCGATCCTCTAGAGCCTAAGAATGACCCCAAACTGATCCACAGGATTCACACCTTTCTTCCTGGCCTACGGAGTGGAAGCCGTATTGCCCTCCGACCTCGACCACGACCAACCAAGAGTAAAAGCTTTCGACTGCAACCAAGCCACGGTAGCTCAACAAGACATAGTCGACCTACTCGAAGAGGCCTACGAGACAATCATCATCCGCTCTGCTCGCTATCAACAAACCCTCCACAAGTACCATGAAAGGAAGATCAAAGGAAGGATTCTCAAAGTCGGTGATCTCGTGCTCCGAAGGACCCAATCAACAAAGGAAAAACACAAGCTCTCCACTCTGGGAAGGACCCTATATGGTAACCGAAGTAATCCGACCGAGCACCTATGGACTAAAGGACAACAACGGCAATGTTCTCAACAACACTTGGAACATTGAATAGCTATGTTGTTTTTCCCTTAAATTTGGCCTAAACACTTTCGGTCAAAGCACATGCTCCTATAAGAGCGCCCCCGCCCGAACGCTTTCAACCTGGGTCGCTCGAGGGCTCCATAAATATACAAATATTGAGTATTACCTCTCTTTCTCTTTACTATCATATGGTATTCAACTTTCTCCCCGAACGAAAACACATTCCATTCCTTTAACTACCCTATGTAACCTTGTTCTTACTCCCAAACCGAACGCACCCCGCCTTTCCCTACAGATACGAGCAACCAAACCTCGCGGGCCACGCCCCAGGCTCCCAAGATCGCACCCTACGGGAAAAACGGGCAGGTACGAGAAAGAAAGGATAAAAATAAAGGTTATGCTAGGACAAAAACAAGGAAACAGATATGGTGGTTTCATCACAGGGGTAGTACGGTTGTATTCATTGATACAAAGAAACTATTTACATGGGGACTTACCCACAAAACTTAACTATTACATTTTCTACTATTACAAAAACTACTGCGGCCACTCGACAACTTTGCCTAAACGCCAGAAATCGCTCGGTTCCGCTCCTTCAAAACTTTGGTAAAACACAACAGGTACCCCAAGGGTGTCGCACCTATAGATGCTCAGCAGAAGAACATGGAGCTCCTGACCTTATGCAGTCAAAGTAGCTCTTGAGTGGGGGCACCGCTACCGAGGTAAGGTCGCCATGGCTAAAAGAAATCTCATCAAACTTTATGAACTGGCCAACTTGAGCAGCGGTAGGCACGAAACCCTCCACCGGCATAGTTGTGAGCAACCTCCCCTCCAACGAGGCTCACCCGGTAAAGATCCATGAGAGAGTCTACACACGGCTTCATCCCGAAGGAGGCTTCGCAGACTAGATCCAGCGTCACCTCCAGTCCAACATCATGCTCTAGGTTCATAAAAGAATCCGTAAGTCCTCCCCCTCGCTCACTCTCCCTCTCACTTAGGGACCGCCACGGCATACAGGCACTCTCGATGAGAAAGAAGAAGGAAGAGAGAGTGAGAAATCTCCGCCAGAAGAGACCACCGGACCTCCTTAATTCGATCAAATCACCCAGGAGGGACACTAGGCGATAGGTAAGGAGCAAAGGGATGCCTCATGCAGGCCATGCTGACTCTATCTCGAACGACAAGCATGGGTCCTAGTTGGACATCTCTGACTGAAGCTCTTCGAGCCCCGACACTCCAGTCATCAAGGTAAACATTACTAAAATCCCATCTATTTCTTTACAAATCATTCATACATCCATACGTGCATTCATCTCATATGCCTGAACCACCTGGATGGTTAGGGCATGAACCACCCGGGGGCTCAGGAACTAAGCATCGCACATGCAGCGAAATGCACCACAATGCTCCGTGTTGTGTCACAAAGCGGTGGTTTGCCTCATTCGACATGAGCAACCAAACAGAGCCAGGGGAGAAAACCGTAGATGAGCACCGTGCGGCCCTAGCCCGGTCCGACAGACCGGGTCATCTCAACCTTCTCGTTCGATCCTGAACCTCTCGCCAGGCCCATAGAATCTCCATCAAAGGGGAGGCCGTTAGGCCACCTGGGCCGGTCTCCGAAATGACCTAGACATCTGTTGGGTTGCAGGTAAAGGAGTAGTAGAATGTCGCAAGAGGGCTATGCTGACCCCATCATGAACGACGGACCCGGATTCCACTCGATCACACCCATTAGCGAGCTCACCGAGCTAGTCTTTGAGCCCGAGCGATTGGGATAGGCGATGAAACCCAGCCCCTCCGGTTGTGAGGAACCATATGGGGTAACGCATAATACTCACATCGACCCCCATGAAGGCCCGATAGAGTTTAGGGGCTCAAGAAAAACGCCAAGGACAACGACCTCAAACTCACTAGATCAACGACTATGACTCGCACGGTCCTATGGCACGCATCGATGCTAGGATCCGCGAGCACCGCCTCATCCGATCTTTAACTTAACTAACAACGTCTTCATAACGGCTTCACTTCTGACTATGTTCCAAAGAAACTCTTGGGACCGCGACTCCAAACTCACGTCGATAGGATCGGCGACATCCTGCTACAGCTCTTGGGACCATGACTCCAAACTCGTGTCGACAGGATTGGTGACATCCGGCTATGGCTCTTGGGACCGTGACTCCAAACTTGCGTAACGGCTTCATTAACTGAAACTAACAAAAACTAACTCTCTCGATCCCAAGGCGCGCACCGATGCCTGGGACTACTTGTGACCCTGCCTCACCCGATCCCATGGCGTGCATCGATGCCAAAGATCAGTGAACTCTGTCGCATCTAAACTAAGCTGTCTCCATTCATGGCGTGCACCGACGCCAGGTTTCGTCTCAAACTAAACTTCCTCGCCCGATCCCTGGCGCGCACCGATGCTGGGATTAGTAAGTTCTGTCTCGATCCAATCTCCATGCCTAAAAATGCCTTGGCTGCACAACGACGCTGTGGATTAACAAAAATCCATCTCAGACTAAAAACACACACACATGCTCTAAACACCCCCGAGATGGTTCTGCTCGAACCGCCCGGGGCTTGGGGGCTGCACCCGCGGGTGCGCTTGCGTGCACCCACCGAACACAAAACCTCTCCTGCTAACAACGTAGAAACCCCCCCAGTCGGTTCCACCCAAACCGCCCGGGGGCTCAGGGGCTACACTCGTGGGTGCGCTCGCGCGCACCCACCGGCAAGACAAAAGATCCCCCGGACGATTCAGCTCAAATTGCCCGAGGCCTCGGGGGCTCTTGTCAGGTTCATAAACCCGGGGTCCCTCAGGGACCGGCTTCCACACCCGGGCTCGGCCTAGGAAAACAACATGTAGTTCATGGGCCGGCCCAAGAGTCTAAAACACAACAGGCCAGAAGGGTAGTCCGGTCACTAACCAGAAGGTCTACCCAAAAGAATAAGCGCCTACTCATCAACTTCTTTGGCCCACCTATCCGACCAGAGCACTCGCTCTAGGCTCTAGCCGCCTTCGAACGGCCTCTCCGATCGAAAGGCCTGCCCCGAGCCTTATTTCTGACTCCGACCCCATGTCTCTCCGACTGGGGTATGTAGGAACACTGCTTCCTACTCCGACCCCGCGTATCCGACCGGGACCCCATAGGAAGCCTATTTACCGCTCTTCTCCAACTGGCGCAGCTAGAGCCGACTGAGGCCATCCGACCAGGGACGCCCGCTCAGAAGGAACCAGGGGCGAACGGAGAAGGCAGCGCACAAGTCAACCATACCCTGTACGCCTGCGGGAACAGTGCTCCACTACTGCCCTGACACAAATAGTATTGTAGGTGCCGACATTTGTGTCTATAGTATTGTAGGCGTCATTGAGCTCCCATATGGCAAAAAACCCGCATGCTTCTAGGCATCGATAATGGGCACCAGGGATCACTATACCTGGTACACATGGTAAGGGCTCTTCACATAACAAAAGTATTTTGCAGGTACAGACATCCACCCTTCCCGAAGAAGCCAACGCAACCTCCCATGTGCACCTGACATTCTACAGTAACATCAACTGTATTGTGGGCGCCTACCATCATCGCTTCCCTCATCGGCGTGGGCAACAAGGCTTAGGAACATCCATACTCTCTCCCTCTCACCTGTAAAGCCATCCCCTTCATCTATAAAAGGGGATGCGCTCCCTCCAACAAGGGGACCGATTCAAGGAGGCCAGAGTTCCTTATATCGACATCAACACCTTGCAACCAAAGAACCACCAAGTTCCGACCATAAGCACACGCTTGAACACCTAGCTCGTAGCGAAGTTCCTGTCACTCTCGGCCCGTCCGGTCAGAGCCAACCGGACCTCTTGTACATCCCATCTTTCTCCCTCTTGTTTGTAACCCCACTACAAACTTCAAGCACCTGGGCTCAGGAATAAAGTCACCGACCGACCCCGACTAGACATAGGGCACGTTGCCCGAACCAGTATAAATCATGTGTCATTAAGTGATAGGCCACCTTCGATCACAACGTACAGCAAAACCACAAATATTCACTAGTTGGTCACTTTCTACACCAACACATATTGATGAAGTAGTACAAAAAAATCCTAGGTATTTTTATGCGACAAAACTATATACATTAACATATGTTAGTGGCCAAAAATGTTGAAAAGGTGGACTATTCCCTCTGTCCCAAAAAGAATGTAACTCTCTTTTTTGATGGTTTGATCAATCTCCAAATAGTTTTATTATAAAATATATTCTAGTTGTAATCTAATGGTACTAACTATGCATCATAAATATATTATTCTTCTTATAAATATATATTAATTAAATTTAAAAAATAGTTAACTTCATAGAAAGTAAGATTTATATAATTTTTAGAGACATGGATTACATAGTAGAGGCATGATGCATTTGTCTGTGGTAAGATTAGAGGCGGTTGATCTCTGCTCATATGTTTGAATGGCTGAAAAGAGCTGCCCATTTCTTACATGAGAAGCAACCCATGGTAGCCTAGTATATATTTTTTAGATAGAGAAAATAAACCTGGCTTCATCTATTATAAACAAGAGAATCAAGCAATTTATTACCATATAAATAGTAAACTTAATTCTAGCATTATTTGTTCATCCAAAGTAAGACAAGAATTGCACTAACCGCCTTTAGGAAATGAAAATCTTAAATGATGAGCTTTTTGTTGGATTTAACACACTACAACTATGCCCATTGACGTAAGAAATGTGCTCCTCTGAACATAACATGCAAAATGATTTTGGGCCGGCAATTGTTCACCTTGTAAATCTTATTGTCCAACAAATGGTTGAGCTAGCCTCGTATAAAAACAAAGTTTTATTCGGATTGGATCCTCTATTTGTACCAGTTACTGATGGAAAAAGGTCATGAACATCTCTCAGAGGTTGTAAGCCTAAAACCAAGTATACACCCTGCCAGAGGAATTTAGCGCAAATTCATTTGGAGAAGAGGTGTTGGGTTGCTTTATCGTGCAACAGAACATACATGGTTTCCTGCCATTCTGGGTTTTTCCTGCGAAATTATCTTTTGTTAGAACAACGCCCTCTTTAGGAACCACAAAAATATTAATTTTATGTGATATCTTTAGACGCTAAACTTTCTAGAAAAAACTTTATGGCTATGTTGATAAGGTGTCTATACATGAAAATTACTTGAATGAACCATTTTTGTTTGACAAGCAAAAAAACTCTCTTTCTACCTATAGATCAATATTCACAACTTGTCGGGGTTATGATACCCTGGGCGAAATGACCCCAATTTCCTCGAAGGAAAATCCACAGATTTGAAGTATAATATGATAGTCCCAGGTGATCATCCCATCACATTATCAAATAACAGTCGATATCACAGTCATACATCGAATACCTGTCTCAAGAGAGTACAAATAATAAGGTTTACTCATTATTACATGGCCACTTGGCGGAATCACTCAGAGCAACAGCAACCAAAACAACATCAAGTATGAAGGCAGCGGACGTCGACTCCATCTTCTCAACCAAACTTGAGCGTAGGAACAAGACCTCAAATCCTCTCAATCATCTCCCTATTAGTCATACTCGGGCTCAGAACCTGTCAAACAATTATCGGTACGATTTGTACTGGCCATTGGCCCCCACCCTATGCTTTGCATTTGCTTTGTGGTAGTGGAATGCAAGGGTAGAGCAAAAGACCTATTTGTGGCGGTGGTCTCCTATGCGAGTATGTCAAGTTTTAATAATAATTCATCAAATTTTAGCCCATATCATCCACATGTTCTCCCATCCCATCACACACATCTCACCACTCTCACACTCTCTAGGCGACAAGGATGACTCCCACTCGTACCTTGCCTCATCGGCCAAAGCAAAAAACCAACACAAGAATCCAGGGGGAGAGAAGAAAGGACTCCACTCACTAATCAAGGGAAGCGTAGGTCATAGGAATGTCCATATCTGAGGGCGTGGATATACATATAGATCGATCAACTCTATAGAGCATGTACACCTAGAACCACAGGATCACCATCATTGGTGGTGCCCCGCCTAGGCTGATACCGGGCTACCTTCCAACCGGTGCGATGCCACCCTACCACTCAGCCCTGGGCCACCCCGGAGTCCACCGAAACGCTGAGACTGTGAGACGTATTACCGGCCCCAGAGGTTACTACGCTATCTTAGGAGGGTGTGGGCCAAACGCCCATACCCATACCTCCCTACACTATCCACTTCCAACCTAGTAGTAGTGGCACCATCCTAGATGGTCAGTATCTATCTCCCGCCCATTCAGGGACGAGTGGCATGCACGTAGGGTCCTATGATCTGGTTCTCTTGACATACCAGTCCTTAGGGGGACCGGACATGATATCTTCTCAAAGGGGATAACCGACATGCCATGCCTCAATGGCACCTCCATCTCGGGGCTTCATCTCACAAAGACACTCCACTCTGGGATCTCCTCATCTCACATGCACCCGCCACAGGTACCACTCGTAAAAATGCACAGGTTGCACCCCCTAGCAAGACTCATTGTAAGATCTTGTCCGATTGACTCAACCCCCACCACACACCCAAGACTCACGCTAAGATCTCCCCGGTTGTTACCACATTATTGGCACCTAGTGCCTTAACCACTCACAAATAATCCTCCACCAAGCATCACATCACAGATATAATGCGTAGTAGAAGCAGTATCAAGTAAGTAAGCAAGCGTTTTACCTAACAGTGGGTGTGCAGGGGTATAGGTTGTGACAAGGTAATGTCTCATACGCAATTCTACCATGCAACCTATCACAAATCATTTGCATAAAAGTATAGCACTAGCATCCACATGGTAGCATATCTAATAGGATTCTATGAGGTTGGGTGGGACATGGCACCTAGCAAGTCATCTCCAAGCTCCTCAGTGTAGTCAGGTCATGCTCCTTAGTCTATGGCTCCTCTAGGTCTATAAAACGAGACATATAGCCATGATAAGCGAATCATATAGATGATCACAAAGAAGCAACCAAAATCCAAAAGATCCAAATGCACTCAAACACAAGCCTATGACGTAGAGCTCATTTTCTAAAAAAATTGGGCACTGGTTTCATATTTTTCTGAGGTTGTATGAATTTTCTAAGTTTAAATTATTTTCTAAAAAAGAAAAATAAGAATTTTGAATAGTGAAGGACACGTGTCAGCATGTGATTGGACATAGGAAATACGGTCACTGGTAGGTGGGACCCATGGTCAACAGTTACTGACAGGTGAGGTCAGGTCAATGGGCAGCGTTGACTTGGCTTGACTGGGCCTAATGGGCCGGGTCATGGGCCGGTCTGGCCTGGGCATGTGTCATGCTAACAGGCGGCCATGTGGCATAGATGGGCGATTACTGGGCTCGGGTCCACGGTGCTGGTCCACGGTTGACAGCACCGTGCGAGTCTATGGACCGCAGGCACGGTACGTGGTGGACCACATCCATCTCTCTCTCCTCCCTCTCTAGTTCATGGTGCGTAGGGCGCAGGTAGGTCCAGGCGAAGGGGCACGGCAGCTCTTCCTCCTCCTGTGGCAACACTCCTCGCTGATGGCGAGCTCGTGCATTCTCATGCTAGGGTGGCTCAGCGGGGCTGCTTGGAGGCTCTATGGCCTCGTGGGCTCATGGTGAGTTCACTAGTGGGCCAAGGTGGCACCTGGTGGCTTTGGCGCCCGGTGTTGGTGCTATGGCAGATGATGGTAGCACGGATCGGTGGCCATGGCATGATGATGATAGCAAGTATAGGGGTTCGACAGGGCTCACCGTGGTGGTGGTGTAGTTAGGGTGGCAGTGCAATGGCGAGGCAAAGCCGTGATGAGGCAGTGCAGTGCCGTGCTGAGCAGCTACACTAACATAGCCGATAGGGCGGCATCTCTAGCTCTGGCAGCATCTCCATGGTGGCGATCCACTCTGGCAGACGGCGCTGCTCCCCCCTTCCTCCTCTGGCTTGGCATGGCTAGTGAAACCACTAGTGGAGGTAGGGTGGATGGAAGAGGGGCTAGGGCACCAGAGAGGGGGTTTTATATCCCAAGCTCAACCATAGCAGGCGGCGGACGATGGGAAAGGCAAAGAGGACATGTGTAGGGTGATTGGGAGCTCTCGGCTAGGGTTCTAGCGTTCAGCGGGAGTACGGGGGTGGTTGGCGCCTCCAATTTGGAGCGACGACCGGTCAAGGGCACGGGTATAGTGGTGGTAGGGTGCGATAGAGGTGCGGTCCATGGCAACGATGTCACCTCATCATGGCATGAGCTGGGGCAGGCAATGTGGTGTGGATTGATGATGTGGCATGCATCCACGCGCGTATAGGCGAGGGCCAGGGGCACGGACGGCTAGTGCGGCGAGCGGTGGGTGTGGTGCTCTACTCTGCTTTGTTTTGCCTAAAGTAGAGAGGGGAGCAGGGGTAGGGGATGATAGGTAGGGTCCACCTAGCAGCGGCAGCGGGTGAAGGTGGGAGTGGCTTATTGAAAGCTCTAGTTTGGTTTTGGTTAATTGATGAAACCCTAAGTGCTAACCTAGTTTATCAAAGTGATTATGAGATAGGTAGCACTACTCCAAGTGATGAAGCAATGGCGAAGATCATGACAATGGTGATGGCATGGTGATGGTCAAATGCTTAAACTTGGAAAAGAAGAAAGAGAAAAACAAAAGGCTCAAGGCAAAGGTAAAATTGTAGGAGCCATTTTGTTTCGGTGATTAAGACACTTAGCGAGTGTGATCACATTTAGGATAGATAGCCGTACTATTAAGAGGAGTGAAACTCATATCGAAATGCGGTTATCAAAGTGCCACTAGATGCTCTAATTCATTGCATATGCATTTAGGATCTAGTGGAGTACTAACACCCTTGAAAATGTTTGTGAAAATATGCTAACACATGAGCACAAGGTGATACACTTGGTGGTTGGCACATTTGAGCAAGGGTGAAGGAGATAGAGTCGAAAAGGAGTTAGTCGCTCTGGTTACAGAGTGACTGGACATGTCCGGTTTGGTGACCGGACATGTTCGGTATTTGGCGATGAACTCAGCGACCAGACGTGTCCGGTCGCCACACAGGACATGTCCGGTGTGATTCAGCAAACATAGTGCTCGGTAGATCTATTGATCAGACACTGGCAGCGTCCGGTCCGGTGTGACCAAACGTGTCCGGTCGTCTATGGGTGCTTACTGTACTCGACCGGACGCTGAGGCTCAGCGTCCGGTCAATTTCTAACAAACATGTCTAGTCGGCCCTGGTGGCTTACTGGACTCGACCGGACTCGGCGGCTCTACGTCCGGTCATTTGTGTTTGTGCGTCCGATATTAGCATCCGGTCATCGGCAGATGGGTAGCAATGGCTAGGCTGATTTGAACTGGACATGTGGCAGTCTAGGAGCTACCGGACATGTCTGGTAAGCTGATCGGACACGTTCGGTATTCACGATCGGAGCATCCAGTGCAGCGTCCGATGCATTGTGACCGGAGCGTCTGGTCGATGCGCAGTCAACCAAATATTTGAGCCAACGGCTCTATTTTGTGGGGGCTTCTATTTAAGCCCCATGGCCAGCTCTAGCTCACTCTCTTGCATATTTTCATTGACATAGCAACCTTGTGATCTTAGCCAAAGCCCTCCCACTCATCTCCATCATTGATTCATCATCTTTGTGAGATTGGGAGAGGATCCAAGTGCATTGCTTGAGTGATTGCATCTAGAGGCACTTGGTATTCGTGTTGCGCTGCAGATTTTACTTGTTACTCTTGGTGGTTGCCACAACCTAGATGGCTCGGTGCAGTGGTGGAGGATCAGCATGAGTTGGTGATTGTTCGTGGCCGTCTCCGGTGATTGTGAGGGGAGTTGTACCTTCCCCGGTGGAGTGCTAAAAGGCAACTCTAGTAAATTGCTCGTGTCATTGAGTTACCTCACTTGTGGGTAGGTTCTTGCGGTGTCCAATCATGTGGACGAGGTTTGTGAAACACCTCTTAGCCGCCGAACCACCAAGTATTGGTCAACACAACGGGGACTAGCGTGTTGGCAAGCACGTAAACCTCAGGAGAAAAATCGGTTGTCTCTTGTCATTTGCATTCTCCCGGTGATTGGTTTAATCTTCATCTTGTGATTGGTTCATCCCTCTACATGTCGGTATAATCATCTTACTCACTCTTTTATATTCTTTGAAACAAGTTGTGGCAAGCTCTTTAGTGTAACTAGAATTGAGAGGTTGATTTGTTATCTAAGTTCATCTAGTGGAGCTCTTTAGTATAGCAAGATTGAGAGCTCTTAGTGAGTAGTATCATAGCAAGTTGTGTGTCTAGTAATCATTACACCTAGAATTGTTGGATAGGTGGCTTGCAACCCTCGTAGAGCTAGAGCAAGTTTGCATTTCGCTATTTGTCTTACTAATCAAATTGCTCTAGTTGATTTGTAGAATTTTAAATAGGCTATTCACCCCCCTCTAGCCATATTAGGACCTTTCACTTATCATGACACGGGCGGGCACGACGTGGGCTGCTGCTAGGCCAGGTCGGCCTCGCATGGGCGCGGGCAGGGGCGTCGGCCCGGATGTGGTGCTAGGCCGCATGGGCGAAGCAGGCCAGCCTGTGCATGTAGGGCAGGGGCGCAAGTGTGTGGGAGCTAGGCCGCGTGGGCGGCGTGGGCCGGCGGGACTAGGCTAGCTTCTGCAGCTAGACTTATTTCCCCTTTTTCTATTTTCTTCATTTTTCCAATTCCTTTTCTATTTCTATTTCTATTTCTATTTCCACACTACACCTATGCATGTATATATGTGTTGCCAACATATATACGTCCTAGTGGGGTCTACCAGAGGCCATCTAGGGTCCTAGAATCCAAGCCAAGGGTTGGCAACTCACACACATAGTTTAGTTATAAAGGTTTGATTGATTTTATCACATCACATAAAATCATGAAGGAGCAACTCACAAGTTGAATTAAATGCAAAAATGCTCAACCATGCTAACTTGGTTCTACTTGTGCAACTACATGGGTGGTTTCCTAGTATGCACACTCACCATGCATGGGTTTTGTTAGAAGAATTTTTTAGTTAATATTTTTGGGTTATTGGAAAACCTAGGTTGTTACACCGGGTATCTCAAGGCACGCCATGACCCCTCCATGGCTCCATCTGCCTCAGCCGCATGCCACACGAGGACTCACAACCACTCCACCATCCCGGCCCTTGGGAGGAACAGGGAGAGATCGAGTCTATTCAAGCGTGCCTGCTCTGCCACACTAACCCTGCAAGGACCGAGGGGACAATGGTCACCTTGATCTTGTCAGATGCCGTCCTTATGCCACATAGCAGAGACAAGACAATACCACCAAGTGGTGACGCCCAATACAGTGACCCACCATACAAATACGGCCTGAATGTATAACTCCACGCACTACGGGATGGGATCGACGATGGTGACCTTGACTTAGAGGCCATCCAAGCCAACAGGGACCATGACCCCGAAGCCTGAGATCATGGCCACCAACTCCATAAGATAACAAGATGACCAATGACCTAGGGGCGGCTACTAACTCTTGTATGATGCCCCTAGGAGATCAGAAAGCAATGACAAAGGCCATGATGAAGACCACATTGCACAAGATGGCTGGCAAAACACAACATGCCCATAATGCCACCACGAACAGCACTATAGCACCATGTCATGCCATGCCGTGACGTGGGCATAAGACCATGATGACAACCACATCTAGATGTGCACCACAAGATGGTGTAGCTTGCAAGCCAAGTTAGCTAGGTTCCTTCCCTTAGGCTCACGACACCTAGGGCCACCAGGGCACCTTCTAGACATCTCTTCATCATCTTCACCATTTCTAGACTCTCAAAGCTCTCATTCAAGCAGTTCATCTTCTAGCTCTAGCACTCCTACCTCTTCTACCATTCTTCCACCTCCCATTGTAAGAACTTCAAAGCACTCAAGCAAGGAACACGCACTCGATCATCTTTGAGATTAGACATAGGGCTTCGGCCTAAACCAATATAAATCCTCGTATCTTTTGGATGCTACCATTGTCTTCCTAGAGCAGCACGACAATCGTATAAATTTACTAGTTCAATTCATAAAACACCAATAGTTGGCGCGTCAGGTAGGGGACAGTCGCACACTCTTGTTATCGAGAAGGAAGTGATGGCTCCCTACACCTACGTTAGACTTGCTCTTGGCACGGCCCCCGGTGGCTGCATCCACTTCGGAAGCCTTGAGTTCATCGATGTTGACGGGCCAACTCCTATTGATAGTCTTCTCCATGGCCAAGCTATGCGCTTTGGGGACCTAGAATTCATAGCTGACCACCTAGGTCAGCTACGCCTCAATGAAGGGAATGTGGCTCCGCCGTACATCCTGACACTTGATCATGGATCGGCCCACGCTGGTCCCATGATTGTTGATTCTAATGCACTAGCATGCAGGATTGGCGCCTATCGCAAGGCAAACCCTGAGCCAGAGCTAAGCTAATGCATTTTCTATGTATTGGAAAATGCTTTCGCCTAGGTCTCTGGGAGTGGGCCTATGCCGCCAGAGGCCGAATTCTAGAACCCCAAGGATGCTATCGCACTCTTTGAGTGAGAGCTCGCTAGGCACAATGATCATACAATGACGCCAGGGTCCTCTAGGTATGTAGGGATGATGGAGCTGGAACCAGAGTCCATCTATGATATCCTATTGATGACCCCTAGGAACATAGACTTCGAGTCCAATTTTGAAGGGAGCTGCCATTCGCTGAGGGAATGCAACATGTTGCACATGTTGCACCTCTCAAAGGATGGAGCAGTGTCGGCAGGAGGTGCAGAGGATAATGCCTACCCAATTCCATGGACACCTAGGGAACAACGGAGTACGACTAGGAGCACCTAGAGCGAGCCAGGGCCCATGAAGCCGAGCAGGCTAATGAGCGCCACGACAATAGATTTCCTAGCCCACAACACCTTGATGCTGAGGGTATGCGAGCACAGGCACGCCGTGTGTATGATCAAATCCAACAAGGTAAGAGGGAGACACCCATCTTCCCTCAAGCTAGCCAGAATATCACGACAGCCACCATTATCATGTGAATGGCCCCTGAACCCTCGACCGATGAAGGAAAGCACATTCACCAGGAGCCGCACGACCCGCTAGAAACTATGGCGGTACAGCAGGCTCAATGCTCTATGGAGAGGTAGCATCCTGAGGCTATCCTCATGCACATCTATTAGCATGTGGCGCCCCAAGGTGTACCATGCACCGAGCATGCTCCGGCATGGTGATGGCGGCGCGGTGCATAGGTGGGAGCCTTCCCCAGCGCACAGCTACCATGTTGGGAACCACAATGCCCATCTAACTCAAGGCGCTAGATGCCCTAGGCTAGACCTAGTGGGCAAGGACCAACATTTAGCTTTTCCTGTCAAGGAGAAGGGAAAAAGCTTCCATCATAACGTCTTATCTGACATTCCCACAATGCATAAGCATGCACAGGTTTGCTCAAACTCATTTAGGTGGGAATAGGGGTTTTCATCATCTTCACCCAAAAAGGATTGATTTTGAACCATATTGATTAACACATGGGCGTAGCTCATAGCCAGGTGTTAGGATAGGCTTTGTAGATTCTAGTGGTTGTAGGCGTGTGCTCGTAGGTGCAGCATATTAGTAAATAGGGGTGGATTCTAGATCCATGGTAAAAATAAAGGAAAATAAAAGATAAAAGATAAAAGAATAATGATACAAGGATAAGCTAGGTTTAAAGTTAACTCAGCAACCGTTTCCCCAGCAACGGCGCCATAAATGCTTGTTGGTATAAATTAATGCACACAGAATAATCCACAAGCACACAAATATTATATTAATGTAGCACTTCACTGGGAGTACCTAGTTTTATATCAAACTCGAGGAAACATGTGTGAGAATAACCAAATCTAACTTAACCCAACTTCACAATCAAGGCTAGATAATAGGAGCGTAATGGAGGTCGTAGAGGTCTTCTAGTTCTAACTTTGGTAAGCTTTGTCTTCTATTGTTCAATTCTAGGGTTATTTCAAGAGAAAACACAAGCAGAGTATGTTTCCTATAGCAACAAGGTCCTGCTAGGCCCACTAATAGGAGGTGAACTACAAAGGATTCAATGAGGTTATAAGAGTCACCCTTGCGAGCCACCACCAATGCAGAAAGTAAGGTACATCCATGAGTAACCGAGTCTAAGCACCATGCTTACACTACGAATACTACTTTAACCTAGGAGCTACAAGGATTAAAGTACTCAAGAGAGTCGCAAACCTGAAGAACAATATAAACAAGATGCTTACTTGAATTAGAAGTTGATTACCAGGGAAATCTCAGAAGCAAGCTCAAAAAGAACTTGATGTCGCCAGGGTACACGCCGTAGAGAGAGCACCGAAGGTTAGCACTTCCTCCAAACTCTTCTCTGTCACTCTATCTCTCTATCTCTAATACAAGACTAGATCCTACCGAGGACTAATCTTCTCTTGATTGCTAGCTCTGATCCTGGTAGAAATATGGATTAGGGTTTCTAGCTTTTTAGCTCTTAGGATCTAACTTGGCATGCCTTGGGGTGCAGGCAGGTATATATAGGTTGGAGCATCAATCCTAAGCCTTTGGATCAAACTGACTTGAATAAATGATGGAGATGCAATCCTTAAGGCGGTGGAGAACCGACGTAACAAGAGGGGCTGCCAGGTGGGTTCCATAGACCGACTGGCCTGCATGTGGGACCGACTGGCCCCACCTAGCAGAGGCTTGAGATCCGCTTCGGTGGAGAGCCTCCTGTAGTCTTCTAGAGTCTTCCCACATTGTTTACGCAATGGAATTCCATGATTTCCATTGATGAATAGGTCATCCTTGGTGGTTTTCTGATTAAATCCTGCTGATAGCATAGATTCACCAAAACTTGTGGAATTTGTTAGTTTAAACCCCTAAGTCTATGTTGGTGATTCATTTTAGTCATTTATGCAAGGTAGATTGATGGTTTGTGGTTAACATTAACTACCATCAATAGTAAGTCTATAGATTAAGCGTGGTGCTTAGGGTATAGATTACCTGTGGATATGGCTAGGCCTCTAGATAGATTGTGATAGGTGGCAAGTGGTGACATCCGTGTCCATCCTCTGTATTCCACCATGATAGGTCTAGTTCTTATATCATAGGTCTTGTGATAGACCTTGTCTATTTAACTCTCCTAATTGGTAGGCGGGCTGTGCCCTGAAATACTATCGTATTTCTCCTAGTCATTTGTTTACCTTAGTTACTAGAAAGATAAAACACTCGCTCTCTCACCTAGCTATCTCTAGGTTAGCTTATTATTAGTAGTTAGTTTAGGTAGTTCATTTTCACCCTTTACTATCGTTCACCTACCTAGGATTAACTTAGGCTTTACCTTAGCAATTCTTAGCTAAATATAAATTCTAGCCTTTCGCCTTCCTGTGGGAAAATATAAATTCAACATTCGGTACTCATGGAGCAAAGTGCTACGTGATAGTTCTATGCACTTGTGGAATCCTCCAATAGCCGTTAAGAAATATCAACAAGCATTTCTAGCGTCGTTGCTAGGGAAGGCTACTGGCCTCGGATTTATATTACTCGACTTGCTAGCTAGGTTTTTAGTTATCCTAAATAGTTTATATTTTTTCCTCAAATCCTATCACTACCCTCCATGACCATGGGTGACAAGTCCATTCATGATTTTTCTACACCCTCGGCTGCTAATGTAGCCACTAGACCCAATGTTATCAATGGGGACACTAACTTTGAGCTTAAGCCAACATTAATTACGATGGTTCAAGCTAGTCCGTTCTACAGGAAAGCCCATGAGGATGCTAATGCTCACCTCCAACATTTCTTGGAGATTTGTAGCACCTTAACCATTAAGGGAATGAGCCAAGAGGCTATACGTCTTCACCTTTCCCCTTCCCTTTGTTAGGAAAGGCTAAGCAATGGTTTTACTCTAACTGCAATGTTGTAGATACCTGGGAAAGTGTTCCAATGCTTTCCTTGCCAAGTTCTTCCCCATGGGGAAGACTAATGCTCTGCACAATAAAATCTCTAGTTTTCAACAACTAGCAGATGAGTCAATTCTTGAAGCTTGGGAATGAATGCAAGAGTATGTCTTGGCATGCCCGCACCATGGCATGGAAGGCTGGCTTTTGATCTAGAATTTCTATCATGGATTAGTGCCATGAGATAGGAGCAATTTAGATGCAAAGACATTGATCGAGAAGATGCTTTCCAACCAAGGATGGAGCGATGATCGATTCCAACCCCGTAAATGAGGTATGCATTCAATTAAAGAAATTGACATGCTTGCATCTAAGATGAATCTGCTCATAAAGTGAGTAGAACATTATGAGAAGGTGAGTGCCCAAGAGACACTTAAAGCCATGGATTCCCACATGACCTACAAACTCTATGGAGATGTTGGACATTTGGGCAATTCCTATCCCAAAACCCAAGAGGACCTCAACTTCGCTAACACCGACAACGGGTTCCATCCACAACATCAAGGCTAGAATCAGCGCTCCAACAATTAGGGAGGTAACAATTATTACTCTTCTCCTCACGTGAATAATCAAGGTAATAATAGTTATGCTTTCTTGAAAGATCTTGTTTATGGTCAAAGTAGAATGACTAATAGCATTAATAAGAAACTACATGCTCATGACAAGATGTTGGAAAATATAAATGCTAATTTGGATAGTTTTCTTCTGTCTTAAAGAATCAACTTAGTTTTAATAAGATGATAGAAACCCAATTAGCTCAAATTGCTGTTGCTATCCCATCCTATGAAAAAGATAGAAGTCCTGGTAAACCTGAGGGAACAATGGAGACAGCCAACCTTGTTACTACAAAGTATGGCTATGCTTTAAATTCTTGGGGTTCTTATTTATTAGATTCCCCATTTATCATTAAGAAAGGTGATCATGGTACCCTTGTGATTACCTGCTCCATTGGAACTCATACCTTCCACAATGCTCTGTGCGATTTAGGCTCTAGTGTTAACATAAAGTAAAAAGCAACTTATGATAAATTGTTCTACACTACCTTAGCGCCAACCTCAGTTTACCTATAGCTAGCCAATCAAGCCACCCATTATCTTGAGGGAGTAGCCATTGATTTATTAGTTAAAGTTAGGAGTGCCTATATTCCTACAGATTTTATGATCTTAGACATGGGCAATGCCGAGGATACACCTTTAATCTTTGGTCGTCGCTTCCTTAACACTACAAATGCTTGCATATATGTGGCTTCTGGGCAAATTCAATTCCACTTTGCTATAAGGAAAGAAATATTTTCTTTTGCCTCTGGACAACCCCTCTTTGATGGGAAACAAAAAAAGAAGAAGCATCCGAAGAGAATCAAGATGAAGAAACCAAAGCCAATTGAAGAATCGAAGAAACTTGCCAAGAAGAAGAAGAATAGAAAGAGATGGCGTAAAAAGAAAGATCCATCCTCAAACTCGTCATCCCCTGATCCTGACAAGGCCTCCGAGGTGGAACAAGAGGAAACACCTCTGCCCAAGGACGAATGACCTTGAGCCCATCAAAAAGGTAAGTTCTCTATCCCTTGCATTTATTTACCACATTTCACTAGTTGCATCTCATTTAGATTTCCAATAAATTTGCATTGCATGATAGGTTAGTTGCATTTAGCTACTCTATGTTAATAAATAAAGTTTTGTAGTAGCTAATGCATGATAGGATAGATTTGCATTTAAAACAACACATAAAATATATTTAATAATAATAATGAATAAAATTCAGTAGCATTCCTACTGAATAAGTTATCTAGTAGTAATAGGTTTAGTTATTTAGTCATTTATGCAATTAAGTAGTATTAGTTAGTCAATAAAGAAAAGAATCAAAAGAGTCGCCAGAAGACATTCCAACCTATGCAAAAGGCAAGCTTGGGGGAGATATCTCTCCCCGCTCAGGTATGAATATCTTCAACCCTCTCTTTACATTCATGTTTGCTTTAAAATTCAATATTCATGATCATAGAATGTAGAGAGGAGTGCCTTAAATTTATCTCAAGAGAAACTCTGCTCTAATAACGTGATGATAAAATTTGGAGATGATGAATAGTTGCAATGTGATACTTTGCAAAAGCTTGTTATACAACCTTATACTTCTTAAGTTTTGAGCATGATAAACTTAGAGTTCATCTTAAGTGGAATGCTTTCATGGGTTACAAATGCTAGAACCAAGAATGGGCTTTTGTGAGATATGTTGTAGCCATGATTAGAGTAAATCTTTGAACTTATCTGAGGAATTGTAAAAATAACCTAGAGTTTTGTTTTGCAAAATGCTAAAACTTTCTTGCTAGAAGTTCCTCAATGGTGATAAATTCCTACCAGAGCCAAATAAATATTCATTCATACATGATAAAGCCACCATAAAAGCTACTTGTTTGTTTTGAGCTTCTTCAAGCCTTGTTGATCTGCGTAGAGAAACTTTTCATGCTTTTTGATCAAGATCACGTACACCCACATATTTTATGCTATTCCTACACTAGGGATACGCAACCACATATGCTTTCCATTTAGTATTGCTCTATGAGAATCAAAGTTACCTCTCTATGCTATCTTACATCAAAGAGAGAGACATGGGCTACAGAGAAAAAATGAGAGAAAATAAATGAGCAAAAAGCTCTAGTGTTCAAAAAAGAGAAAGTAGCCATGCCCTCTCAAAAAGAAGCTAGAGAAGGGAAACTTCTCAAAGGAGTACCACTTCCACCAAATATACCACACACATGCACATCTTGATCAATTTGTATGATTTGTTTCTCCTTGTGATCCAAGTGTTTGACTTAGCAATATATTCAATTCAAGTAAGCTATGCTTTTACCCCTACCTTGAGCTCCACATAAACTTTAAGATAGAAATTAAGGCTAAAATTCATGGCCTTGGTGAGGATTTCAAACACCATTGAGTGACTTGAGTGTACCATCTGAGGAACTTAGGCAAGTTTTCTTTTCAAAAATCAATTGAAAACCTCTAGGAAGTTTGAGCTAAATCAAAGTAGGCAAAAAGTATCTATCTAGCTACACATTCTTGCAATTGCTTATGTCAAGGTGAAAGCTATAAGTCCCACATTACCAAGACTAATGGTGAAATTTCAAAGTAGTAACATGTTCAACTCAAGAGATAGTATTTGTTTGTATACAAGTCTTTGTAGGGTGTTACATAGTAGCAACTCCTGATCCAACACCTATCCCATGCTAAATCTGAATCTTTGCTGAGGACAACAAAGGGGTAGCTTGGGGGAGCTTGTTGACGGTCACTAACACCCATTTTGACTATCAACATTCCACCCAAAAGCATGACAAAGTGAGGTAAATCATCATCACATATGTAGAATTTTATTTAAATTTCACCTAGTTCCACTTGTGCTTGTAGAATTATTTGTATGCAGGAAATATGGCCAAAATAGACCAAAATGGTGAAGAATATGGACACATGGAGCAAGTAGACGTGGTAGGTGGGCCAAGGGCCCACATGCCATGCTGCTTAGCCCCACTTGGGCACCGCCTAGTGCCACCTTGGCACTGGCCACATCATTGATCCATGGGAGCTGCTCTAGAGCCAATCACAAGCTTCCATTCAAGTCGGTTTGATTAATGGACAAGATTAGATGCCGATGGATCCATAGGCCCACTGTCATAGTCTTGGAGGCTTCCACCAACTTACCAACTGACCTACCATATGAATTTCACCATGTGCTATCCAAGTAACCGCCATTGGGAGCCAACCATCGCTGTTGGATCAAGAGGCGGTGGAACGGAGGGTCGGCCGATGCCCCCCTAGTGCCACCTAGTGCGCTAGGTCCTCCACCAACCTCCTAGCTACCTATAAGTACCCCCCTCACTCTACACTATAAATAGAGGGTATGGAGCTTGGTGGAAAGATGCCCCATTCATTTCCAAGCTCTCCAAGCTTCTCTTAGCTTTCTAGCTTAGCATTAGCTATATAGTAGTAGTCTAGTAGTGGAGTAGGGCAAGAGTGGAGCTTCTCTTGGAGTCTGAAAGAGTCTTCTAGGACTAGTATAGTTTCTTTGTAATTCTTTCATTTTAGCATTTACTTTATTCAGTATTTATTTAAGTACTTTATTCTAGTATTATTGCTTTGCTTTACGTTAAGTACTTAGTCATTAGTGTTCATCATTAGTGAGCTTAGGTGCTTGTTGTTTGGCATTAGTAGCATAGGTTATCTCTTAATTAGTAGTTATTCATTAGTACTAGTTCCATCATATGGATAGGGTGCTTTGATCTCATTTCATCAGAGCTCAAATCAAAGTAGTAAGCCTGTAGATTAAGCGTGGTGCTTAGGCTATAGATTACCTGTGGATACGACTAGGCCTCTGGATAGACTGTGGTAGGTGGCAAGTGGTGATGGCCTTATCCATCCTCTGTATTCCACCATAATAGGTCTAGTTATTAAATCATAGGGCTCGTGGTAGACCTTGTCTATTTAACTATCCTAGTTGGTAGGTGGGTTGTGCCCCGAAGTACTATCGCATTTTTCCTTGTCATTTGTTTACATTAGTTACTAGAAAGATAAAACGCTCGCTCTCCCACCTAGCTATCTCTAGGTTAGCTTATTATTAGTAGTTAGTTTAGGTAGTTCATTTTCACCCTTCACTATCATTCACCTACCTAGGATTAACTTAGGCTTTACCTTAGCAATTCTTAGCTAAATATAAATTCTAGCCTTCTGCCTTCCAGTGGGAAAAATATAAATTTGACACTCGGTACTCACTAAGCGAAGTGCTATGTGATAGTTATATGCGGTTGCGGAATCCTCCAATAGTTGTTAAGAAACATCAACATCAAGCACACCCTCGATGAGTGTGACCTCATCAAACGCTACTTCAAAGGCGACTACAAGGCAATAGGCACGGACATGCCATCTGGATCCGCTGGCAATGAGGAGAGAGGGGATACGTATCCTGACCCAAAAGGGTGCCTCATGATCTTCGGTGGACTAGTGGCATATGAGTCCAAGCGCCAGTAGAAGCTCATGGACAGGGAGGTCAATGTGGCCGCCCTAGGCGAGGCCATCCAGGCCTACCTAAAATGGTCAGAAACTATGATCACTTTTGATAGAAAGGATTACCCTAACCACATTCCGTAGCTGGGACATTTTGCCCTTGTTGTCGACCTGCTCATCGGCAAGACCCGCCAGTCTGGTGTCCTCATGGATGGTGGAAGCAGTCTCAACCTCCTGTACCTTGAGACCTATGATGCCATGGGATTACCGTTAGCGGTCATACGTCCGTTCGGTGCTCTGTTCCACTGAGTCATACCCAGACTATAGGTCGTTCCCCTTGGGCAGATTGACCTACCCGTAACTTTTGGAGGTCAGGCAGCTACCACACCATCTTGGGGCGACCATGCTATACTAAGTTCATGTTTGTCCTCAACTACACTTACCTCAAGCTCAAGATGCCTAGTCCCCATGGGATCATTACCATAGGTGGCAACCTTCGATAGGCCCACATCTATGAATAGGAGAACTATGACATCACGATAGCCGCATGCCAACCTCCAGAGCCTCAACTCGCTTGGACGCCAACGACTGGCGTCATGATAGAGTTTGACTCTAAGAGGTAACCCCTAGGGGCTATGCCCAAACATGACTTCCCTACATGGTAGGGAAGCACATAGAGGTCATGCCCAGCGACCTCAACCATGGCATGTGATGAGACCTGCAATGACCTGGTGTGAGGATGATGCGATCAATGAGCCTAGGAGGGCTCACAACACAGCGCACTCCTTGACTCGACAAGCCACGCATTCTAGGCCTCGCCGTGCCAAACACCGTGGGTATCAAGGGCCAAGATAAGCGGTGTGGACATCCAGCGTTTGCATCAAAGTCACTCTAAGATATGAGTCTCCCTAGCTAAACTTTTGAACATAATCATTCATGCAAATCATTCCCTACACCTAGAGATCATAGTGCAGCTACCACGATGCATCAAGGAGTGCACATCTAAGCGACAGTCTAGTGACGCGTTCCATCCCAAGTGACCCATGTCGGCCAGCACGTGTCAGTCAACATGGCTTACTTGTAGGGGCTACACTATAGCACATCATGCATCAACATGCATCTATGGGTCGCACAAAGCTGAACCCTTGGAGCCAGCTCCAATCAAGGCTGAGCACTCACACATAAGGAAAAGGGAGGAAAAGTTGTCACATGCTAAGGAAAAGAGGTCAAGGAAGGGCGCGTTGCCACCGGATCTATACTATAACACTTTGGTCACAAAAACAGAGTTGGGTCGATCCCTAGGGAAGGTCACGCGACTATGACATTCGAACGACTAAATCATTAGCAAACATAGCAAATCGGTGTCACACAAAAGAAAAGAAGCAAGAGACATAAACTAAGAAATTTTCTTTATTAAAGGACCCTAGGTACAACCTAAGGCCCTAGGCCACCACCGTGGAGGATGTCCTCCATGTCCATGATGGCAATGATGGCGGCAACGGCGGCAAAGTCATCAAATAGCTCCGCCTACCCGAGGCGGTCTAGGAACCTAGGCTCCACCTGGTAGAAGTCCTAGCCAGTGCGCAGCTGCTTGGCAGCGAGGGCGACACTAGCTCCCTACCAAACTCCATTAGGAGAACCTCTTGGAGGCAGGCCACCTTCATCTCATGGCGAGAGGCTGCCAACTGCTCCTCCAATGCTAGCAACAAGACGACAAGAAGGTCAGAGGTGGCAAACAACAAATAGGACGACAAGATGAAGAGCATCCTACCCACAATGTGGGCCTAGGTGTCAGTGGTAGCCACTACCGGTTTCCCTCTCTGAGGCCTCAAGGGCCACCTTAACAGTGTTGAGGTAGTGCTCCAGTCATCCCACCTCATGGGTGGCATTGGAGTAGTGCTGGTGGGTCTCATCCGCCGCATGGATGAGCTCACAGAACTCACACCAATCATCTGAAGAAGGCAATGACGAGGACGACGAGCTTGACCCCCTTGAGGGTGGGGTCATGGCACTAGTGGCACTGGTGGCCCCTCTAGGGGCGGCTAAAAGCCGTAGTTTGGTTTTGGATAATTGATGAAACCTAGGACTAACCTTTGATCTAAGTGTGTGAATTAGATAAGGTAGTCCAATCCAAGTGATGGAGCTTGATGATGGCCATGGTGAAGGTGATGGCCACAAAAGAGATGATCAAGTGCTTCACATTTGGAAAAGAAGAAAGAGAAAAACAAAAATAGGTTCAAGGCAAAGGTATATTGTTAGGAGCCATTTTTGGTTTGCACTCAAGACACCATAGATGGTGTGAGTGATTTAGGATCGATAGTCATACTATAAAGAAAGGAAATATTTGGCAAAGCGGTTATCGAGTGCTACTAGGTGACATGACTCTTGCATATGCATTAGGGACCTAGTGTGCTAACAATTAACCCTTGTAAAATGCTTTGAAAAATGCTAACACACAAGCACATGAGTTATACACTTTGTGGTTAGCAACTTGGAAGCAAGGGTGAAGCGGTTGAGAAGTTAGAAAATGAAAAGGAGGCAAAGGGTGCTGACTGGACATAGGGGATTACCGTTAGCGGTCATACATCCATTCAGTGCTCCGTTCCACTGAGTCATACCTATACTATAGGTCGTTCCCCTTGGGCAGATCGACCTACCCATAACTTTTGGAGGTCAGGCAGCTACCACGCCATCTTGGGGCGACCATGCTATACCAAGTTCATGTTTGTCCTCAACTACACTTACCTCAAGCTCAAGATGCCTAGTCCCCATGGGATCATTACCATAGGTGGCGACCTTCGATAGCCCACATCTGTGAATAGGAGAACTATGACATCACGATAGCCGCATGCCAACCTCTAGAGCCTCAACTTGCTTGGATGCCAACGATTGGCATCATGATAGAGTTTGACTCTAAGAGGTAACCCCCAGGGGCTGCGCCCAAACGTGACTTCCCTACATGGTAGGGAAGCACACAGAGGTCATGCCCAGCGACCTCAACCATGGCATGTGATGAGACCTACAATGACCCGACGTGAGGATGATGCGATCAATGAGCCCAGGAGGGCTCACGACACAGCGCATTCCTTGACTCGACAAGCCACGCATTCCGAGCCTCACCGTGCCAAACACCGTGGGTATCAAGGGCCAAGATAAGCGGTGTGGACATCCAGCGTTTGCATCAAAGTCACTCTAAGACACAAGTCTCCCTAGCTAAACTTTTGAACATAATCATTCATGCAAATCATTCCCTACACCTAGAGATCATAGTGCAGCTGCCACGATGCATTAAGGAGTGCACATCTAAGCGACAGTCTAGTGACGCGTTCCATCCCAAGTGACCCATGTCGGCCAGCACATGTTAGTCAACATGGCTTACTTGTAGGGGCTACACTATAGCACATCACACATCAACATGCATCTATGGGTCGCACAAAGCTGAACCCTTGGAGCCAGCTCTAATCAAGGCCGAGCACTCACACGCAAGGAAAAGGGAGGAAAAGTTGTCACGTGCTAAGGAAAAGAGGTCGAGGAAGGGCGCGTTGCCACCGGATCTGTACTATGACACTTTGGTCACAAAAACAGAGTTGGGTCGATCCCTAGGGAAGGTCACGTGACTATGACATTCGAACGACTAAATCATTAGCAAACATAGCAAATCGGTGTCACACAAAAGAAAAGAAGCAAGAGACATAAACTAAGAAATTTTCTTTATTAAAGGACCCTAGGTACAACCTAAGGCCCTAGGCCACCACCGTGGAGGATGTCCTCCATGTCCATGATGGCCATGATGGCGGCAATGGCGGCAAAGTCATCAAATAGCTCTGCCTACCCGGGGCGGTCCAGGAACCTAGGCTCCACCTGGTAGAAGTCCTAGCCAGTGCGCAGCTGCTTGGCAGCGAGGGTGACACTGGCTCCCTACCAAACTCCATTAGGAGAATCTCTTGGAGGCGGGCCTCCTTCATCTCATGGCGAGAGGCCACCAACTGCTCCTCCAATGCTAGCAACAAGATGACAAGAAGGTCAGAGGTGGCAAACAACAAATAGGACAACAAGATGAAGAGCATCCTACCCACAATGCGGGCCGAGGTGTCAGCGGCAGTCACTACTGGTCTCCCTCTCTGAGGCCTCAAGGGCCACCTTAACAGTGTTGAGGTAGTGCTCCAGTCATCCCACCTCGTGGGTGGCATTGGAGTAGTGCTGGTGGGTCTCATCTGCCGCATGGATGAGCTCACAGAACTCACACCAATCATCTGAAGAAGGCAATGACGAGGACGACGAGCTTGACCCCCTTGAGGGTGGGGTCATAGCACTAGTGGCACTGGTGGCCCCTCCGGGGGTGGTTAAAAGCCCTAGTTTGGTTTTGGATAATTGATGAAACCTAGGACTAACCTTTGATCTAAGTGTGTGAATTAGATAAGGTAGTCCAATCCAAGTGATGGAGCTTGATGATGGCCATGGTGAAGGTGATGGCCACAAAAGAGATGATCAAGTGCTTCACATTTGGAAAAGAAGAAAGAGAAAAACAAAAATAGGTTCAAGGCAAAGGTATATTGTTAGGAGCCATTTTTGGTTTGCACTCAAGACACCATAGATGGTGTGAGTGATTTAGGATCGATAGTCATACTATAAAGAAAGGAAATATTTGGCAAAGCCGTTATCGAGTGCTACTAGGTGACATGACTCTTGCATATGCATTAGGGACCTAGTGTGCTAACAATTAACCCTTGTAAAATGCTTTGAAAAATGCTAACACACGAGCACATGAGTTATACACTTTGTGGTTAGCAACTTGGAAGCAAGGGTGAAGCGGTTGAGAAGTTAGAAAATGAAAAGGAGGCAAAGGGTGCTGACTGGACGCAGGGGACCTGCGTGTCCGGTGCCTAACCCTAGGTGGTGAAGCACTAGCCGAGAGGGTCAAAGTGTGACTGGACACTGATGTCGGATGCAGGAGGTGCGTCCGGTCACATGGTCCAGAGAAGGTGCAGCACGTGGTGGCGATCAGACGCAGAGGAGAGTGCGTGACCGGACACGACTGAGGTGCGTCAGGTCATGGCTAACATATGCTAACATAAGCTTCATGCGTGAGTAGAGTAAGGACCAAATGCTAGGGCGCGTCAGGTCATTGATGACCGGATGCGTCTGGTCATGAAAAACATGCTCGGGGAGCTCTCTGTGTAAAAATCACCCTAACCAGACTCTACGGTATCGTGTGTTCGATCGTTCGAGCAGCGAGTCTAGTCATAACTTAACCCTAGGGGCTTGCTCAATCGACTGTTGGAGATCAACATGTGATGTTGGATGGAGGGCCACATGGCAGCCATCGGGTGACCAGACGATGGCAATCGGATGCTGGCCTATGTCTGATCATGCGAGTCCGATCAGCCCACGGCTGACCACAACTCTATTTCATGAGGCCGTCTATTTATAGGGTTTGGCCGGCTTGGGGCTCACTCTCTTGGTACTTTGACATTTTTGACATCCTTGTGATCCTAAGCAAATACCTCCCACTCATCTCCATCATTGATTCATCATCATAGTGAGATTGGGAGTGATTCCTAGTGCATTTGCTTGAGTGATTGCATCTAGTGGTACATGGGGATCGTTGTGGCTGTGGATTTCTTGTTACTCATGGTGGTTGCTACCACCTAGATGGCTTGGAGTAGCAGAGGAGCATCAGCATGAGTTGGTGGTTGTTTGTGGCTGTCTCCCGATGATTTATGAGGGGTCTTGTACCTTCCCCGGCGGAGAGCCAAAAGGTAACTCTAGTAAATTGCTCGTGTCATTGAGTTACCTCACTTATGGTAGGTTCTTGTGGCGTCAAGTGTTGGCTAGGTGTGTGATACCTATTAGCCACCAAACCACCAAGTGTTGGTTGACACAATGGGGACTAGCATGCCAAAAAGCATGTGAACTTTGAGAGAAAAATCTTGGTGTCCATTGTGAATGGAATTCTCCCGGTGATTGAATTGGGTTTCATATTGTGATTGGTTCATTCCTCGACACGACACTATAATCACCCTACTCACTTCCTTACATTCTTTGCAAACTAGTTGTGTAGCAAGCTCTTTAGTATAGCTAGTTTTGAGAGCTTGCTTGCTAGTTTAGTTTCACCTAGTGGAGCTCTTTAGTGTAGCTTGTTTGAGAGCTCTTAGTGAGTAGTGACTTATCTTCTTATGTGCCTAGAGATTATATCAACTAGAATTATTGGGATAGGTGGCTTGCAACCCTTATAGTGCTAGAGAAAATTTGTTTCACATTGTTTAGTGTACTAACCTCTTGCTCTAGTGAATTTATAGAGATTTTTATAGGCTATTGACCCCCCTCTAGCCACTTTGGACTTTTCAAGTGGTATCAGAGCCATGGTCACCGTTTGGTTGAAGGCTTAACAACCTCAGTGTCAAAAGATGGCTCAAATAGTATTCAACCATGTTGGAGGCAAACCACCACACTTTCATTGCACATGCTATGATTATTGGAAGAGAAAGATTAGGATATATTTGGGTTCAATCAATGATAAGGTGTGGGATATGACCAAAAATGACTATGTGGTTCTTGATCCCACCAATCCTACCCCAAGAGAGCTAGAAAACAAGCAATGCAACACAATGGCACTCACACCATCTACAATGCCATTGATTCAAAGGTGTTTGAGCAAATCAAGGATCTTGATAGAGCTAGTGAAGTGTGAAGAGGTTGGAAGAGACCTATGAGGGCACACCGCCAACGGGAACATAGGTTGAGCAGCTTTCTGACAAGAGAGATTACGACAACATCTTCGCCGCAACATGACAGGTATGGGTGGTGTCCACCACCATCGTTAAGGTAATAATCACCGTGTGCCCGATGATCCTTATGCTAAAATTAAGTTCACAATACCATCTTTTTCGGGTCATTATGGTGCTGAGGGATATCTTAATTGGGAGATGACGGTAGAACAAAAGTTTAGTGCCCACCTTGTACCTGAGCAGCATAGAGTTAGACAAGCTACTAGTGAGTTTAAGGATTTTGCCATTATTTGGTGGAATGGGCTAGCTGCACAGAATGCTTTACCTGGTATGTGGGAAGAGTGTTTGCCACATGTGGAGTTTGCATATAACAGGGTGGAATATTCCACCACTAAGGTAAGTCCTTTTTAGGTAGTGTATGGTTTTAACCCCTGTGCTCCTATTGATCTTTTGCCTTTACCTACCACTGAGAGAATACATAGTGATGCTAGAGAGCGTGCTGATTTTATTCGTAAGTTGCACGGAAAAACTAAAGCAGATATTGAAAGAATGAATGAAAAGTATAGAATTGCTAGTAGTAAAGGTAGAAAAGAGATTAAACTTGAACCAGGTGATTTGGTTTGGTTACATTTGAGAAAAGATAGATTTTCTAAGCTACGTAAGTCTAAATTAATGCCAAGAGCAGCTGGTCCTTATAAGATCATTGAGAAAATAAATAATAATGCCAACAAACTTGAGTTGCCACCCGAGTTCAGGGTTAGTCCCACCTTTAACATTGTAGATTTGAAACCTTATTTGGGAGAAGAAGATGTAACACCCTAGGTGTTTGGCTTCCACTAATTGCATTTCATTTCATAAACATGTGCATCATCTATCTCATCATGCCATTGTTCCTGAAACATGCATATGCAACATTTTCAACTGTGTGTGTTTCATACTGGATTGTTGTGAATAGTAATGGTGTAACCTATGAATGCAACATGAATTTCTCATACTTTGAAACATGGCAATATGGTAGTAATGTGACAAGTATAAAATGACAACAAAGTCATGAAATATGTGAAACATTGCATTGCAACATTTGGGTGAATTGCTTGTTTTGTTGTTTCATCACATGTGATCATTTGAAATGGTATAACAATTGTGTAAGGTGGTTGATCATGGTCTAATACACCTTAACTACACTTAGGGTAATTGTTTGGACATTGTTCATGTAGATCAAAATGACAAAATTGCCCCTTGGGAGAGGTTTGACTTGAAATGATCCTTAGAGTGCCACAGTTTGACTGATTCAAAAGACCAACTTAGAGGCTTTACATGGCTATGCACTCTTTACCAAAGTTGTAGCTAATTTATCATGGAACAAAAGTTGTTTTATGATCAACTCATGAAAATGTGTGGAACAGCCTCAAACATGGCCCACAAGTCAAAATTGAAGGCTGATTCAAACACTTGAAAAATTTCTAAGTGTTATAACTGGATTCAGTTTCGTGTACCCAACTTTTTCACCTTGTATCTCCCTAACAAAGCCAAACCAGCTCAAGCTCCAATAATAAGAGTTGTAGTTCACATATAGATGATCAACTTTGTTAACTATGGCATGATCTAAATCATCACGGATTAGGAGCTAATCACCGTCAAACTTGCTCTGTCAGTCGGTCGTTGAATCACTGAATCGGTGAATCAGGCGAGCTACAGTGCTGACCATTTTTAGAAAATGCCTGACGCGTGTATGCCATGCATCACCAGTTGCCTGATCATGCTGCCATGCGCCGCGTGCATCCTAGCGCTGCTGGCCACGACATGAGCACCCCGCGCGCCTGCACGACGCACTCGCCGCTCCATTTGCTTTTCTTTCTCCTTCCCCGCGTGCAGTGCCGAGCCACAGCAGCTTTCCCATTTCTGACTGAGTGTCACCGTCGTCGTGCGTGCTCGCCATCGCGAAAACGCGTTGCCTAGCTCATCAGTAGCTTCGCAGTGATCTCCTCTACCTCCTCCACCCCACCGTTGTGCCAATTTGGCCTCGGTAAGGGCAAAATCACCGTTTTCTTCCACCGCCGCCATGGCTGACCTCGCCGGAGATGGTGCTCCACGCAGCCAGCCACCACCATGGCCTTCCCATTCTCTCTCTCTCGCGCTAGGTCCTAGGTGCGATGCTGATGCTCATCGAGTCACCCATTAGAGCTGCGACGCCATCGTCTCGCCAGAGCCGGCCATGCCATGGCCGTCGCCACCCCCTCTAGCGGCGATGATAGCCTCAATAGATGGTTCCCCTAGATGCGCACGGGCAAGGCGCATGTCGTAGCACCGCTGACATCGCCGGAGGAGCCACCGGCGACGAGCTACGCCACCGTCTCCTTCTTTTCCCCTGCCTGTCTCTCTGTTGCGCGGGTCCCGCACGTTAGTAGCCGAGCCAAAGGCGGGAGCCGGACCTAGGTTGCGCTGTGTTTGGGCCGCGCTGGCATCGCTTGCACGTGTTTGTGGGCCGCCGGATCTGTTCGGGCCGACCCAGCCAGTAGAGTAGGGTTTCAAATTTGTTTTTGTTTTATTCTTTTCACAGATTTGTATAGATATTCAAAAATATGTATCTCCTAGTTGGTAGATTCAAATGATGTGGTTCCAATTTTGTTGAGTTCATGATAATGTCTAGTTTCTATTAAAAATATAATCCATGCCATGTTCTGTTATGAAAATGGGAGTTTTCATTTATCTCTTTTAATCCTGCAAGAAATAGGGGTAATTATATCTTTTTCTAGGTAGCTCCAAATGGCATGAAATTCTTATGGTGTATTGCTCATACCATGAATAGCTTGTAGTTAAATTTTTATATATTTTGGACATTGTATGTAGGAGATAGAAAATTATCTTGTTTGCATGAGTGGATCTTGAGTGAATTTTCATAATTTTTCTATAGATCCAGTTAGGGTAAAAATTGGTGAGTGATATTCTTATGCTAAAATGATACTAGGAAAAATAAGAAATCTGTTGGTTGACACTTTTTAATAGGGTTTCCTAATTAGGCTAAAAATAGACATGCCACCTGTTATTTTGGGTACAACAAGTTCTGCTTGCTCAATTGCTTTGAAATTTTTATGGTAGTCTATGTGAAGCATGAGATAGCTACTGTAATTTTTGTAGATTTTTCTGAATAGTTTTACTATATATTGCTTTAATCACCTAATTAACTAAATAAATTAGAAAAGGACATTAAATAAATTATTTAGAAGTTGGCACTATACTTTCTGATGTTCCTCTGATATGTGCAACAAGTTGGTAAACTTGGTTTGATCCAATTATGCTTTTGCATCATCATTAAATGATTAAGTTAGTAACCCTGTCATTTCTGGACAGATTCTAGGTTTACTGGAATTCAATTTGGTTAACATAAGAATCATGCTGTGATGTTTACAATTGATTTGTAGAGAATTTCATAAGCTTTCCAGAATGTCCTCATACAAGTCATTTGGAATTGTAGAACTCTGGTTGTGATTGAATTAAGGGACTACTTGTGTGCATATGAAACTTTAAATGTTAATTTATGTATGCTTTTACTATTTCTAAGTTTGTGGTAATGTTCCTAGGTGTTAGGCCTTTAACTGAAGATGAGCATCTTTATCTTAGGTTATGCAAGTTAGGTAAGTTGATCTTGTTCTTTAAGTTAAGTTAGATACATGCTTAAAGTAATTTGAATAGAGCTATTTTACTCGGTAAACGGGTGTCCAGTGATGTTTTCGTTAAACATTTACTGTGATTCATTCATCATGAGCATCATGTCATTCCTTATGCATCCATGATATTTATCTTGTGCATCGGCATGCAATAGGTGTACCGGAGGGAGTAACACTGCTGGAATTCGAGGAACCGAGCGAGCAGCAGCAGCCGACACCGGAGGTTCAGGAGGTGCAGCCTTTAGGAGAAGTGCCAGACGAGGTCATCGTTGAGTGCCCGGATCACCGTCCATGCAACTTTGTGAAAGGCAAGCCCCAGAGCATATTAAGCCTCCTAATTTCTAAAATGCAGTTACAGTATTATTGTTACATATATATATTGTTGCATTAAGTTTAGGTGTCGGATGCAAACACTTGCTGCATTGGTTATCCGATCCTTGTCCAGATATTGATACCCTAAATCCTATGTAGCTCAGGCTCGTGTAGTGCTTAGCCCTGCTTTAACACGATAGAAGTCACGTGATTTCCTGTCACCTGCGAGATATAGGAAGATATATATGGCACGGTTGGCTATATTTGCTATCGTGAAAAAGAACTAGTCTTAATTTGAAATGAAGACCGGACGGAGGCTTGCCGGTTTGCAGTGACTTCGTCTATGTCGATTAAGGACTGAATCTTGGAGCCTTTCCTATTCATGTTGAACGCATGCCTCTCTCTTAGTTGGCCAGGTCTGGAGATCGACCACGAAGCCGAGTAGCTCACCTCAGGCCGGGAGTCGATAAGTATAAAGTACGCCTCGAAAGGGAGCCGTAGGCGTGAGTCCAAGGGCAGGTGATTTAAAAGTCCTGATCGTCCTGGCAGAAGGGTAATCCCTGAGAGTGCAGGCGCTGATCGAACCCATGAATTTGGTTCCTGAGTTGTCCCAAAGGTGACCCACGGCTACCCTTGCTAAGTATGCTAGGGTGAGAGTTAGGAATACCCCCTCAGCTGAGTTGTAATTCGATTCGAGTCACCGTCTCTCTCGGTTAGTGAGAACTTGACGGGCTTATCTCCAATGTAGATACACTAAATAATATAATGGTTCGGAAATGATGATATGATGATGATAGCCTTATTATACCTGCTATGGTTAATATTGTTTGCTCCTAATAAGTGAGTGCTCTAGTACAGGTGCTAATCTAGTGGACAGGTAAATGATGATAAGCTTGATGCTAAGTTTAAATTGGTTACTATAATCATAAGCTCTTTTATGCAACTGTGTCAAGCTAGCCCACCTTATAAGCCTTGCATTACCCTTGGTGTCTTTTATTTCTGGTTTTAATGGGTAAGTCTAGCTGAGTACCTTCTCGTACTCAGGGTTTATCTCCCACCTGTTGCAGATGACCAGTTCTACTTTGGTTGCTGCAAGTACTGCCTTCTCCCAGTTGGGGATGAAGACTAGACCATTGGGCGTGGTCTCTACTAGTTCTCGTACCTGATGATGCTTTTGTGGGACATGACTCAGACTTGGCAATGTATTTGAAAACTATGAAGTTATGTACTAAACTATGTTGCTTCCGCACATTCGAACTT